>NW_009614728.1:0-20188 GCF_000690535.1 Cariama cristata
TAACATTCAGGCCTGGGGACCATATAGCTCAATTATCAATGGGAGCTCTCTTGACTTATGCTAATTAAACAGGGCCCTGTCGTCCTTTATGTTGATCAACACTTTGTTTCACAGGCTGTGCTGAGGAAGTAGAGCTGTGGTTTGTGCAGAGCTATAAAGAGTCTCTATGGAAACAAAATATATGAAATCTGGGGCAATTTCAGCTTTTGTACCTTATACGGGGAACACTATCAAAGTAAATTCAAGTTTTCTTGATTTAATTGTTCACAATTCATACCAGGTATTTTGGCAGATTCAGCTGTATATGATCGTTGGCCAGGCTTTGCATGGTACATTGTGTCTTGACTAAATTTAGCATTGAGAATGGGGACACTGTCTTCCTTCAGTCCTATCAAGGCTGTTGAGATGTTCTCGTTGATGCTGATACCTGGTATCTTTCATAGAGATTGATATTTGTAACTGTGACTCTTCTTTTGTCTGAGGCTTTATTGCTCTCTACAGGCAGTTTGATTCTCATCTGTTGTCTTGTGAATGAATGGATAGGAAAAGCTTACAGACAGGGTCGGTGTAAAAGCTTTAGTAATGCAATATTCTTTACGAAGGAAATGATGGGCAATGTGTTAGGCATGAAACAAATCTGGGTTCCTCTGACAACAGTCAGCCTTCTTCCACACCAAAGTTTGGTCTGTGGAAGTAAAGTGTGCCAACCTGTGTAAGTCTCCTTATTTTGAGTGGAGCTGGTAATCTCACATTTATACCAATGTGCCCCACTCTTCATTGAATCGGGGGTTTGGATTAGCTGGTTACAACAGTAGGATCTTGTCTTCAGATTCCAGGGGTGGATTTGGGCATCAATCACCTCTTAAAAAAAAAAAAAATAATCTTCCAACACCTTCACAGTGAGGGGGCTGATACCTAAATCAAAACAGAAATGTCTTCTCTGACCTTGTATTCAGTTTGCAGAGGGAAAAGCTTTCCCAAAAACTTCTTGTTCAATTTTATTCTCTGTCAGGAAGCATTCACTTGTCCCAAGGGAAGAAATAGTGTCAGCCAGGTGAAATTGAGGAATTCCCTGCTCGAACAAGCAAGTTGCATCCCAGCAGGGTGTTAAGAAACAACAGCTAGAATGAAAACGGAGGCTGGTAAATTGAAGGAGCTCTAAGATGCATTTAGGTTGTTTTTATGCGGCATTTTGTGTGACTGTCTGATGAAGCACTTAAAGGAAAAGAGTCTTCTGTTGAAGTAAAATCAAAGAAAAGGAGAGGCTGAGATAAAAATTTCAGTGTTCTCATGCATAAATGAGGTAGTTGTTTCACATCTAAGTTTAGAAAGGATCCTTGAAAGGAAGAAAAGGAGGATGCCTCCTGGGTTGGTTTGGTTTTTTAGTTGTGGGGTTTTTTTGTGGTGTGGTTTTTTTTGCGTGTGCGTCTGAGGTGCTGCCCAGGTGAATGGTCTCTTCCAGGGAGAGCTGGGTGGTTAGCAGCATGTGTATAATGTTATTTGTGGTGCTCGACACCATTCTGGAAATGATGTGCCTTGCACATAAACCAGGGATGCATGAGTCCCAGATTGTTACTCTAGGTAGGCAGCAGTACTCAGCAACGTGTGTTGGTTATGGCTGTACAACAGCTGGCAGGGCACCTCGGACTAGAGCTGGTGTTTGTATTCTGTGTGAATCTGTAGGAGGAGAACGGCTACTTTTTGGTATTCAGATCTTATTTTCTGTACTAAAAAAGTCCCTTCCCCCATTGCAAATGTACATGCAGATAAAATAATGCAGACTAAAACATTTTTCTGACCAGCATTAGTCTTTTATTTCTGAAAGCTAAAAATGAATGAAACCTCATTCCAGATTTCCTGTACCAGCTGTTGCTTTCATTCCTTGGCAACTGTTGTTGATGTTGCTCAAGCCAATATTACCAAAGAGGAAAATCTTTCTGGGTTGCTTTGTCTGTTTACTAGTGTGCTAGAGCTGGCTGAAAGCTGCTTTCTTCCCAAACTGTATCCTTCCCATTTCCCTTTCCTTGACTTTTTTTTTTGATGGGGATAAATTGGCAACTGAAAAGTCAGAAATTGACTCCAGCTCAGTGAATTATGTATTTTACTAAAAATGTCACTTAGATGCAAATTCTTTTGTTTTTCACAAGGCAAAAAGATGTAAGGCATGTGAAAAGAATAGGGTTTCTTATTTTTATCAAATCTCCTACTTTTTCCATTTGAAAACACTTGAAATTGAAAACTCCTTACCACAATTAATGTGCATTAATCATTCATCTTGGCAGCATCTGTTCTGAGCCACTGCTCCTCTAGATAAATGTTATTTTTCTTTCACTGAAGGTAAATTTCTAGTGCTGCCTGTAGGGATTTTTTTGCAGAACCTTAATATTCAATTTTCTTGCTTACTCTCAGAAAATATGGAATTGTCCCCCTCAAAATTGCTAGCGTTCTTCTATTGACAGATTCCAGTGGATCATCTTAAGGACACGTCATTAATATATATTAGTCAGACCAGGTTCAAATAATGAAAGTTAAAAATCGTATAGTTCAATGTCAAATTCTAATGCTAACGCAGCATTAAGGCTCAGTGGATTCATTTGATGAATGACAATAATTAGTAAATATGAGTTCTCATCAAGGATAAGTGTTTAAGCTGGTTACTTTGGGGAATTATATGCAATATATATTAAAAAAATTACCTGATGTTGTCTCAGAGATGCTCACTCAGAACCCCTTTTTAAGCCCCTCAAGGAAGCTAGAGGTGCATGCCCTTCATCAGAGAGGTTTCTTTGCGTGAAAGATCAGGTTATTGAATACAGAGGACTCATTAGTGCAGGTCAAATACTGCAAAGCAGCGTTTGCAAACATTCACTTCTATTCAGTAAAGCTGTTTGGTCCAACTATGTTTATCCTTGTTGTTTGCTATTCTTGAATATTTGCACATATGTTCTGGGGAAGCCTGCTGTTCCTGCCGATACTTAATCTGCATGAGAACAAAGGGATGTGTCAAATGAGTGCATCGCCTCCTGATTATTATTCTCTAGGGTAAAAACTAAGCAAGACTTTTTAGTTTTCCAGGGAAGCAAAAGAACAAAGGACTTTGACTTCCCTTACTGCACATAGTGAATGGAAGAAACTGTTGTCAAAGAAGCCCCAGATACCTGGAAGATGGCTAGTTAATCGATGTTGCCCTGCTTCAAACTCCTGAATGCTCCAGTCCTGCTCAGCTGTGAATCAGTGGTGGCTGACAGGGTTGTTAGCTGTGAGGTTAAGTTTTGTATGTAAAGAAACCCTCAATGAAGTATGAAGGGTTGAGGAGTAAAAATAAGGGAAGTGTCATCAGCAAAACTGTCTTAGAGTTCTAGAAGAATGGGATAAAATGACCTGACAAATTAGACACAGCGATTTTTTTTTTTTTTTTTTCTTCTTGGCAAAGTGTGGTCATCTAAATAACATACCTGAGAGATGCCAAAAGAAAGCCCAAATATTTAAGCGAAAAAGTTATGTAGGTCATGTTTGCTAAGGGGGAAACTGCCTTCAAAAATGGTGAC
This sequence comes from Cariama cristata, assembly GCF_000690535.1. NCBI lineage: Eukaryota > Metazoa > Chordata > Aves > Cariamiformes > Cariamidae > Cariama > Cariama cristata. The sequence goes on from NW_009614728.1 coordinate 3,549, forward strand.
ACTGAAAAAAGATCTTTTTAAGTTATGATACGGTATTAAGTCAGACTGTTCTTCTGGTGTGAGGTTGTGGATGTGGTCTTGGGAATGTTGAGCAAAATTGTCTCTGCAGGGCACTAAGACTGTTGTTTCTGGTTCTGGTGTCCATGTTTCCAAAGGATCCTTAGAAGCTGGAAAACATCTGGAAATGTGCTGTTCAGGTGATCTCAAGCTGAAGAGTCTCCAAAAGTGATTTAAGAAACTCTGTATTTTATTCTTTGCTTAAGAGCAAATTAAGCATGGATCACAGTTTACAAACTCCTGTGTAGATGAGAACTCTAGATGGTAGCAGATATAACTAGACTCTTTAGTCAAAAGACTGGAAGCTGGTAGTTCAAGCCAGAAACAAAGTATAGATTGTTAATGAGTCAGAATAGTTTACCTAAAGCTGTATTGGATGCTCCAATGTCTCCATCTAAAGCCTTACTGCCCTCTTTGAGAAGTGAGGGACTTTGCGCAGCAGGACCTGGGAGCTGATGCAGGAGCTCAGGGCTGATCTCTGCTTTTGGGTTTGTGCTTGAGCACAGAGGACAAGGTGAGATTTGCACTACAAAAAGAAGGAATGATAGAAAGAATGGGAATAAGCAACAATGCTTGTTTATTTTAAGAAAGAAAAAATGAAATGACAGAAGCCAAGTAACACCATACTTTGTTTACTAACTCTTCAGAGAGAGTGGAGATTGTTTCTAATCAGTCTGACAGCTATTTCACTTTTTATATATGTAGTCTGCCCTGTTTTCTGTGCTAAGAGAACTTTATCTGAGTTAAGCGGTGTGACTCATCTCCTTCCTGTAGGAATTGTTTCCATAGCTGGAGCTCAAGAAATGCTGTGAGTGTTCATTCATCTTATCACGACCTAACTCCTGATCTTTAGGAAAGAGGCCTGAAGGAATTTGTTTGGTGTTTTTTTTAACCAATATTAGGCAGTGCCCACAAACACAGCATGTGCTGCAAGTCCAGCAGGTATTCAGGCAGTGGCTGGGTAATGGATAGGTGTCATCCACTTGTATTTCTTCTAGGCAGTTTTAAACTCCAGCAGGGAAGGTGTATGAGGTCTTTTTATATATTATTTTCATGTCTGAAATAGGAACTCACTGTAGTGGTAAATGTATTTGAAAGTATTGATCTGAAATAAAATCTTTCTAGTGAGAAGTAGGAGGGAAGGAGACAGTGAACATCTAATCTGAAAAATGCAGTGTTTGTCCTGAGCCCACTGTCCTCAGCTTCAGTAGAAGTGAAAGGCTTTATGTATAGCTATGCCCATGTCTTAACCTGATTTTGCTGAGAGAAAGCTATCTTCCAAATGTTGATGAGAATTGTGCACAGCAGCAGAAGTGAAAGGCTTTATGTATAGCTATGCCCATGTCTTAGCTTTCTCTCAGCAAAATCAGGTTATCTTCCAAATGTTGATGAGAATTGTGCACAGCAGCATTTCAATATTTTTCTGTTGGTGTAAATTTGGAGTAATTGGATTGACAGGAGAAGTGTCTTGGGAAGAACCAGGTATGAGATCAGAATAAAACATTCTGGAATTTTTAACCCAATATTGCTTAGGCTGGTGCAGTTCAGGGCATGTTCGAAGTTATTGTTATCTTTGGGGCAACAGGTTTCATTTAAGCTCTGAATAAACACCTAATGAAGCATAGAAAGGGTTCCCTACAGAGTTTTCCCCTATAGACTCCTGCAGTCTGAATGGAGGAGGCAGGGGAGGGAAGCTGTAGAGGTGTGACCTTGCCTAGCTAAGGTTGTCCAGGACCCCAGTAGTAGTTGGGGTAAGAGCAGTCTCTCCTTAGTCCCAGACTAGCACCTAACCCAGTAGAAAAAAAAAAAAAAAAAAAAAAAAAAAACACAAAAAAACACAATTCTCTGAACCAAAAAAAAAAAAAAAAAACCAAAAAAACAACAAACCAACATTCTCTGAAGACTGCATTTGTTTTTCAGAATATTTTAACAGATTTATTACCAAACAGATATCTCTGCTTTATCCACATAATAAAATCAGACTAAGTGGTTGTTTCCAGACAGACATATTTCTTCTGTGCTGATACTAAGCTCCCGCTCAGTTTAGTTGCTTGCTTGAATGAGTGAGGGGCTGCACAGCTCAGCGAAGAGATGAAGTTAATTTCCTTGAAGATGCACTATGTGCCAGGTTTGAAGCTTCTTGTCAGTGCTGCAGCTGGGTCGAGGGCAAGCGACTCTCTTGGTGCTCCCAGTTGTGACAGGGACGACAATGCATCTCACAGATGTGAAAGCCTGTGTGCACAGGGACATGCATATCCCTGCACTGGCAGCTAGAAACTCTAGAAAAGTCTCATAGGTTTCTCCCCTCTCCAGCTCGTGCAATGCTATGGAAAGCCGCTTGGCAGTCTGCCTGCACACATGTCAGGCTAAATGCTGTAGCAGGTGCAAGGATGAGAAGGAATCACAAGCTTCCAGGCCAATTTAGACCAGTGACCCATCTCGTTCTGCCTTCTGGCCCTCTTGGTGTGCAGAGGCGTGGGCTCAAGGCTGGCACAGGAACAGGACGAGTATCTGGTGGAAATTCTTATTCTCTTAAATATACACATTTAATTAGACACTTACATGAGGGATGATTTAAATTTGATTTGGTCCAAGGATTATTTTATTGTTCATCTAAGCAAGTAGTCTTTTGGCTTACTTAGGTGGTTTATATCATTACCCATATGAACTTTGATTGCTTTCACTTATGAAAATTTTGTCATGATCTTCACAAAGATTAATACTTTCATCCACTGATCTGAAGTCAAAGCAGAACTGCTAACAGCTCTCAGCTACGAAGTAACAGGAGATACTTCATGAGAATCCCTCCCAGGTCCATCTCATGCGTTTTTCTGCCACAAAGGCAAGATCAATAATGTTTAAGCCTTCTCATGCAAGTATTTGTTTGTGTTTAAAATCTTCCAGATGAAGGATATGTTGCAGCCTTTCTTATTTGTTGTTCTCAACAAAGGAGACGGGTGCTACCAGCATGGGTGACTTTCCCAAGGTTGTAAATAAGCCCACGTTAATGCAGAGAGATGGAGCAATAATATTCAGCTCCGGGGCCAGTCCAGTGTTTTATTCCTGTCCTTTCTTTGATGCTTCTTTTTTGGATTTTACAACCAGTGATGCTCCAAGTCAGTTGGCAGTCTATTGCTCTTGCTTGGACATATATTTTATTATTATATTGTTGCTGTTATTTTCCAGGGAGAGCTACCTTGCTTCTCTACCTAAATGTATTTACAATCTTGGAAGAATGTGCAACTTCTGTGGATGGCCCTATCTTGAAGAAATAAGTGACTGCCATTAAAAGAAATAAATGAGTTCATACTTATTTTAAAAACACTTTTTTGGAGAGGATGAGAAGAAAGCTTTATTGTAAAGCACTGTTCTTGTGAAGTAAAGGAAATGAGGTGTAAAGTACTACAGCACCTTATATAAAGGCTTGTTTGCATGTGTGGAGAAGGAATATACATGAAAAATTACTAAGACTGCTACAATAATTTGTCAGGTTAAGGGAGGAAAAGAAAAACACCAACCAAAAAACCAACGGAACTGACTGACTTCCCAAACTAGCAAGAAAATTCTTGCCTAGACATCCAAGTTTGAGAGTGCATCAGTGAGAGGACAACATATGTGAGGCTTTGCACACATGTTCAGTTACTCAGGGATTTAAAAGCAAAAACAAAACAAAAAAAAATCGCATAAAACCCACAAACACCACAGATTTTGTTGCTAAAATCATGAAGACATGTGGTCCCAAATCTAACTAAAGGGAAGAGATTTGAACTCTGCTTTCATGACGTAATAATGTTCAAAACTGGTGATTGTTAGTCCTTTGATGGTGAATTAGCACTGTTAAACTGCAATGACTTGTCCTCACAGCTGCACTTTGCAACACCTGTAATACCTCCCCAACCCAGTTAGCTGCTTACATCTCTCTAGGTGAGTTTTGCTTGGTGCTGGTGTACGTGGGCAGACTCCAGTGTTTACCCGCAGTTTGTAGCAGCAGGCAGGACATCTCACAGTCTTTTCTTACACAGGCACCCAGAATGCCTGTCCTGCAAAGCCTCCAGCACCTGCATTTACTCTGTGCCCTATTGCCAGCCTGGCCCTGGGTTACCCTTGCTCCTCCCTGAGTCTCTCCTTCCCCTCTGATGTGCTGCATCTTGTGCAGAATTGCCCGTAAACCTGAGAGGGAACATCCTAGTCCTAGCATTTGCTGATCCTGAAGACAGTGTTGGGAGCAACACAGGGTGCTATCTGAAGGGCTAGGCTGTTCAGAAAGCCCAGCTGGCCAGTGGCTGTTTGGGAAGGGCCTGTCATCCCAGTGCTTGGGCTGTGGCAGCCATGGAGTTAAATGACTGCACCAGGCAAAATGTGCTAAGCTCAGCTGATGACAGAGCACTGATTTAATCTTTAGAATGATTCCCCTGAGCTGCTGAGATTCACCTCCTTAAATCTTGTTTGCTTTTCTTTTGTCTTGCATGGAGGGGAACCCCACAAATTGGAGAAATATCCTATCTCTAGTTATTAGAAAGAATTGCAACTGGCTTCCTTTGAGAGAGGGGAGACAGGAGGAGGGATGCCTGGGTTTGCACAGGATGGCCCGCTGAGTTCATTGGTGTAACTCCTTTGTTCTCAGACCAGTACAAAGCCAGCTGAAACACAATTTTTTTTTTTAAAGAGGTATTTGTGGTGAAGGCAATAGCCAGCAGCACAAGCAAGCGTCTGCAGCAAGACAGCCCAGTGCTTTACTGGAAATAGGTAGCTTCAGAGTGCTGAGAGTCAGGGTGGGATCAGTTGAGAGTTAAGAGATACAGAAACATGGATTTCTCAGGAATGTGAGCCTTCACGCCACCTGGAAAAGTGCTCTTTCCATCTCATGCCTTGTACCTGTTTTCTCTGCCTCTTCACCTAGGAGTTTGGTCTTGGAGGGAGGGAAAATAATTGCTTGGGTAAAAAATCCTGAATGTTTCAGATTGTTTGGGAAAAGCCTGACATATAGACTGACTTCATTGTTTCTGTCAGCTGGTATCAATGTCATGGAGGACTGCTGAAGGAGACCTCTTTACAAAGTATTTGTTTACTGTGATTTTTTTTTAATTTTCTTATGTAAAACTTTCAGAAAATTGAGAAACAGCTGTAGTTCAATATTTAATATTAGGAATATTGGTCAAATTCAACTCTAATCTCCTTGGGAAAACACTTTTAATTCTGAGCTATCCTATACCCCACTACAGCCCCTTTGCAGAGCTCTTGCAACCAGTGTCATTGCTTCTTGGGCACTGAGATTAATCTGAACCTTGTTTCTCTGTCAGTGACAGACAGGAGTATGTTGTGTTTTATGTCCCTCTGGTATATAAAAGGCAGGAACCAGGAAAGAATAGTGTCGCATATTATTTAAAATGCAAAACCACACACCACTGGGTTACCTTACATCGATAACAGCCAGAGAACAGTTCCTGTATTAGCACAGCTTTAGTAGATCTGTGGGTCAGTTGGTGGGGAGTGTGTGTGTTTTATATATAAAAGTTGTGCTATGGAGTCTTAACATAACAGCCTGACTTTAAATGCCAAGGAAGGTCTGTCCTCCATGCCTGGCTGTTTGTACCCAGGATTTTGGCTTTTCTCTCTTTCCCAGGGCTGGACCACCTCTCTAATTCAGACTATGCTGGTGGCTCAGATGTTGAAGCCCACCTTCACCTGAGATCCATGCCTTTAGTCCTTGCTATCCCAGAAACACAGGAGATCTAAAAATGGGTTAAAACACAGACTATCATCCAACATTTTGGTTATGTTTACATCTAGGGTTTGGATTAACTTAAAATCGATTTAGATGTGACTTACAAATCTGTTGTGCTATTATTCAAGGTAATGAAACCAGTAAGATGCAAATCTCCTGTGCCAGCCCCCAAAATGATTCAGTAGTTGCCTCCTTCGTGAGTGGTTTAAATGCAAGGATTATGTATTTGGCTGGTGGGATGCCTTGCTGTGAAGTGTGCGCAAGCAGATACTTAGGCTGTATCTGTAAAGGCTGAAGCTGTGAGCTGCAGCAAATGAGAAATTTTTTTTTTTACTGGTGTATAAATGATGAGAAGATTCTTCACTACTCTGTAGATAACATAATTCTTGCCTTCATGAGTTCTTTGGTCCAGTACTCAGCTGGTGTTCCCGGTGCTGGATGCAGGAGGAGGGAAGAGGAGCATTGCATCTTTACAGCAAGAGCACTCACACAAGTGAGTGTGGGATGGAGAACAGGAAAATCGTCCTGTAATCCAGGGGAAGTGGCTCATGCAATGAAGAAGACGAGAGACTATGCCGCTTATTACTTTTCATCACTTGCTAAAATAATTATTGTGACTTATAAATGAAATTCAAAGGAAGTCAGCTATGACTTTAGTGACTTTATTTAAAAGCATGAAAATGACTCTTCACAGAACGCAATTTTATTTTGTGTTTGCACGGTGAAGTCCTGACCAACAGTCAGGTTCCTGGGTCCGATCTCAGTGCTACTAACAGTAACTTAGAAAGCAGAAGTGAATTGCAGCTCCTTGCCCCAGGCATCGTCCTCCCTCTTATGCAAAGTGCCAGTCTAACCTCACCACTACAGGTAAAGCTCTGTTGTGTGTAACCAAGTCCTTCCTCACCTTTTTCAGTCACCACACGCAAAATGCTGGGCCTTGCAGTATAATCTGTAGATCCACAGCCCTGGGCTATTTCAGAAGCAGGAAAAACTTTTGCTGTTTGAGTGAAGAACATCTTGGCTTCATCGTAATCCAGGGGAAGTGGCTCATCTTGCAATGAAGAAGATGAGAGACTATGCCGCTTATTACTTTTCATCACTTGCTAAAATAATTATTGTGACTTATAAATGAAATTCAAAGGAAGTCAGCTATGACTTTAGTGACTTTATTTAAAAGCATGAAAATGACTCTTCACAGAACGCAATTTTATTTTGTGTTTGCACGGTGAAGTCCTGACCAACAGTCAGGTTCCTGGGTCTGATCTCAGTGCTACTAACAGTAACTTAGAAAGCAGAAGTGAATTGCAGCTCCTTGCCCCAGGCATCGTCCTCCCTCTTATGCAAAGTGCCAGTCTAACCTCACCACTACAGGTAAAGCTCTGTTGTGTGTAACCAAGTCCTTCCTCACCTTTTTCAGTCACCACACACAAAATGCTGGGCCTTGCAGTATAATCTGTAGATCCACAGCCCTGGGCTATTTCAGAAGCAGGAAAAACTTTTGCTGTTTGAGTGAAGAACATCTTGGCTTCATGCCTTGAAGTCAAATTATATTAATTCTCATCCTACATTGGTTCCTCTACATAGCCTTTTTTATGCTCCAACACAGAGACAATGCTGCAATATTGACAGACAATAATACCAGATTTTCCAGCTCTAGAACAGGACTCTGAAGTCTCTCCTAGGCTGCACATGATGTAGAGATGGATGAAGACTCAGGGTTGTCTTCATTGATCTCCCTAGGGCATACTTTATTTCAATGGGATTTGCCTTGGGTTTACTTTCTATGGAAATAAGATGAAATAAATATTCTGCTTTTGGGGCCCTTTGTCTATCACTGAGGTTTGGCATGAAGCTGGGGAGCTTTCTTTGGGGTGCCAGGACCCCTGGACTGTGTGATTTGTCCAAGGCAAGATATAGAGTGCAAGCTGTCTGAGAAAAGGAAAAGAAAAAATTATCACATTTGCTCTTATAGACTGCTTTGGAAATCTGTTTTCTGGTTTTGAAACAAAAAAATCTGATTCTTGCATTAAAGACTTGAGATATTTTAACGAATGGCAGGAAAAATTGGCCTTCCTTTTTTTGGTTGCTTTTTTTCCCCTCCTCTAAAAACAGCAATGTTTTGAGCCAGCTCTGCTCTTTCCTCTGTCACTAGGAGATATGTTTCAAGTGCATGAGATAAGAGCATTAAGGGAAGTATGGGTCATAGCAATTGCTCTCCTTATGCCAACTCTGTCCTGCAGGAGATCAGGAGCTGAAAGGCCAGCAGCATGTTTATTTTGAGATTGCACTGATATTAAATCAGTCCTAAGCATGCCCATCTAAAGCTGCCAAACAGGCTTGGTGACGACTTTGCTGATATTAATGCAATTTCCAGTTAATGAAAGACTGAACTGTCCTTTTGACCTTGACAACAGGAGTTAAATTCACTCAAGTGAAGGGGACTGGTACCAGTTTAAGACCTGTGGTTGGGATATGTGGAGATGGTGGCTTCTATACAGAGTGACTGAAAAGTAGAGTCCTCGCTTTTTTTTTTATTCTCTCTCCTGGAGAAAGTCCTTGGGGATTTCTACAGCTTTGTAAACACTTTCAAACCTGTGCAGTGTGTGCTTCAGGTTGATGGCAAAACCCTGGGATGCTTCTCTCCCTTGGGCTACTCCTACCTGAGCTTAATAAAACACTCCTACAGTCAAGGGCCTAAACAACTCCTGTAGCTGCTCTTCCTTAAAATTAAAGGCTTATTTCAGCAGTAGTGAAACTGGAATTTGATAGGTTTGGTAAAACAGGGTGAATGAGAATGTGATATAAATGGTGCTATCAGTAAAATGCTCTCACCAAGGTACACCATAAATGTTTATTTTCTGGTCCCAGATTTGCAAACTTGAAGAAAACCTTTTATCAATCAAAATGCCTCCAAAGTATGACATAGTGCTCCTAGGTAATGGCTTCATCTGGAATGCAGTGAAATCTTGGATGTATCTTGGATGTTTTGTCATGACTGCACCACTTGCAATCTGAAAAAAAAAAAGATAATTTAAACCTTTTTGTCCTGTGTTAGTTCAATTCTATAAAAGCAAATACATGTCATGTTTAAAAACCTCAGTAATTCTAGGTCTCTGATCTGCAGTGAAAGAATAGTGTTAAAAAACCCTTAAGCCTGTGTTTGTACCAATTTCTAAAAGAATGTGTTGCCAACCACATTAAAAATTATGAGCTTTTCTAGAAGATTAAGATGTTTTCAGAAATAGATACTCAAACTAGCTGGCAAACCAATTTCAATATTTGCCCAGTCATTGTATTTGTTAATAAAATTGGATTGGGAAGGGGACGATGCCAAAACCAGGGAGACATTACAAGTAGGTTTGGGGTTGTTTCTGCCTGAAGTCTGTTTCATTCTGAAGTGGGCTTCTCAGTGCTGGCGAGCTGTGCCTCCTTCCTGGATCCTATTAGTGGCATTATTATCCCCAAAAGAAGCAGTCGTGCTTGGAAAACCCATCTGTTTTAATATCACAAAACCATCCTGTATATAAACGCAGGACTACAGAACAGGAGCTGAAACCAGCTGCTCTCCCATGAGCATCTCGCATTGTCCACCAGAGCCTTTGCTCATCCTTCTGCCGCAGCAGCTGCTGGTCAGTGCCCAAGGTGATCTGCTGAGGTAAGGTGATACCTGGCTTTACCAGCGCTGGGTCTTGGGATTACATGGCCTTGACTCAGCAGGGAAAACAAGTGGCTCTGGGCTGTGCTACCAAACCCAGAAGACTCTTAGGGAGGCTTGTTTTTAATGAAGAACTCAGAGGTGCTTACGAATCAGAGCTCAGGGTGCTGTTCAAACCTGAATGTAATGGATTTTTCTACTCCCCCCCCCCCCCCCCCAATAATGGCCCACTCTGTGGCCTGGGGATACGATGACATTTTCTTCTATATTTCTTCATTCTTGGACTCTCAAAGCTAGCTCTGGTCTCAGGAGAACAGATAGGAGGATTTCAGTCTCTGTCCTCCCAGCTGATTGACTTCGCATTCCTAGAACTGTTTGTCTGCCTCCAAGAAAGTATTTCTTTGACACATTCCCAGAGGTAAAATTTGACTCTCATCCTCATGAAGTAAAGGACCTGCCTGGGCCGGGGGGGAGGGATGCAGATGTTCAGTTTCTATCTTGCAGCCCCAGTGTAAGTGCCAGGGCTCTGTGCTGGCCCTTCTCCATGTGTCAGAACTCGGAGAACCCTCAAAGACTGGTCAAAATATCTCCTCTAACATCTCTGTATGGCTGCAGCTCACTGCTCTCTGACCCCCGGACCCAGGATGTGTTCTGTCCCCAGATCTAAGACATAGCCCTGAGATTAACACACTTGCTTCCTTCCCCAGGGCACTTGTACTTGGGTGTTCTGCAATCACTGATGTATGTGGCCAGCTGTTATTTTCTCTAAAATCTTTATGAAATCAATATGTCCCTCAAACACCATTACTCCTGACATGGAAACGAATGCCATTCTGTGGCTATGGAAAGCCAAGATTTATCTTTTGAAGAGAGCTGTCTGCCAATAGCATCTTAATATCCAGAAGAGGTCACCAGGATTGGGATGATTGAAATTTTCACTTTCAAATGCATGATTTTTTCCTGCTGTTAAGCAAAAACATTTCAAGTGAGCCTTGTAAATTTGTGCTAGCCTGAGGGAATCGACTCCTTTAAATGGTATTTCTTATTTTAAAATACCATAAAATAGTAATAAGCGCATAGGGAGATATGCAGTCCGCCCACTACTGATGTATGTCTTTATGGTATAGGCATACGTTATATACAGTCCTATGCATCTGCTAACTGCTCAGCTTAAAAGGTTCTCAGGCTTTCCTTTCTAAATCAAATTTTGTGTGGAGAATTATAAAAACCCAGTTGAGATATGCAAATAAAAGGATTTTGCCAATTAACTTAGAGCAAAGCAGGGCATCAAAACCAGAAACAAAAAGATTTCTGGGTCTCACTTTTAATGCTTAAAACTTTGCACCTTCTAGAACTGAAATATGTTTTGGAAGGGAAGGACCCCAAGAGTTTTGTCCTTTCTTATAATTTCATAATCTTGCCAATCAGAACCCCAGTGCCAAGGTAACTTGTTTTCTGCAGATTTAGGATGCTAAGTAAAGGATACACCTACACAAGCGATGATGCAATCCTTACTGATTTAGGCATGCATGGCAGGCCAGATTGGCTGCGTGTCTGTCCTCCTTGAGGAAGTTCACTACCTCACAGTCATCCTGGGCTGCAGCCTCAGGGCTGTGTATTAGGAAGGTTCTGTAAGTGCTGTTTTAAACATCCTGAGTTACCTGCAGTCCCTGACTTGCTAAAAGTCATGTGGTGAGGCTGGAAAATAGTAACTGTGTTTGCTAAATCCTCTGTCAAACTTAAATGGAGTTTCCTTTCACTTTCATTGGGATTAACCAGGACTTTGGTAGTCCCTAAATTATGCTAAGCGAAGCCACAGACTAAGATGTAGATCTGTCTTCATCCTTCCCACCTCGCAAGTTGAGAATAAACATCTGCGATAAATAGTACAGTGTAGTTGGAAGGATTTTGGTTAGCACCACACAGGCACTATTTATAGTTAAAAGCAGAGCTTGGTGCAATGAATGAAATGAGCCTGTCATCCAGTTAATTGACATCACTTTTACCTGTGTCTGGACCCTTCAGTCCTAGTGCCAGCCTGTTGGGGAAGAGTAGGAGGTAGCAAAGAACAACAGGCTGAAAGTAGACCTGGGGGAAGAGCTCCAATACCTAAAACCAAACATTAACAAGGATAGGATTAATTATGGGAGCAAGGTCATTCCTGCAGTTTTGAAGCAATTCTAGTGTGGGATTCTGCTGAATGCTAATAGCAAGTTACAGACAAAAGCTGTGATTTAATGGTGATATTTATTGCCTTTAATAAAATCAAATTGTTAGTAATGTTGAGAGCTCCAGACTTGGAGATCTGAGAAAAACTCAGCCCTTGCTGTGGTTTTTATGCTTTAACTCACAAATTTCTCTTTCATCCTAAGAATGCTGCTGTATTATTTGTATTCCAGTACTATTGCAGTCCTAAATGGAACTCGGGATACAATTGTGTTAGATGCTGTATATACTTCTAGCTAGTTTTACAGAGACAGAACTACAATACGGTCAACTTAGCACACTGGTAGAGGGCAGGCAGGACGTATGGTAGATATGGAAATGGGCCCTATAATCAAAGGGCTCTGAGGTTGGAGCAGTGAAGGATTGGAGATGGCATGATAGACAGATGCATAATTATTCCTGGCTTGGGGGAGATGAAATAAGCTGTCCAAAGCCAGGAACTAGGACTGGAATGCTTTCCTTCCTTCCCTGTTGTTTTGGTAGGTTACCGAACACTTTCTGGTTTCCTCTAAATTGCCAGTTCTGCCAGAAGTTGGGTAACTTTGGTCTTATGCCATGTCTGTAGAAATCAGGTCTGCTGTTTCAGGCTGCCGGATTGCCTATAAGAGAGAAGCCTGGCAGGCACTGAATGGGGTGTTAGGCTGATGTGAAAATACAAATTCAGTGGTGACTACTGTTGGTTTCATGCTAGTCATGAGATTTCATGTCATAACTCCCCCTGGAAACAGCACAGAGAGCAGCCATGAAGCATGTGAGAGGCGTTAATTGTTTTGTGTTGTCCTGCACGTGGTGCAATTAATATGTCATCATTTACAATGTATATGGTAAAACAGGGTGAAAGTTGTCAGATGGGAAACTGGGGGAAGTGTTTTTTATTGTTTTCAGTTTCTCTTTGTTTTAATTTGTCTCCCTACTAGAGGAAACTGAATCAGGCAAAACCTCAGCAAGAACAGCCCGATGAGCAATTTACCAGTAAGCGGAAAAAAAAAGTGGTTGAGCAATTTAAGCTGTATGACAGAGTTATCACTTATAAGTTTATTTGTCACTTTGAGGGCTCTGACTGCTGTGTCATACAGGTATTGCACTGGCAGTTACATCCGTGTTACAGAGCAGAGAATTGGGTATAGACCCTAGACAAATGGTCCTCCCTCTGCATGTGCTGTGTGTACATGCTGGGACCTGCCTTGGTCTGGGATGCATGGCACTGGACACAGAAACATCTTTCTCTTTGCAGTCCATCCCAACCCTGGATGCAGTTGCTACAGGCTCTTACCAAGTCCAACTATCTTTGGATCAGGCTCTAAATGTCAAAAAACCTTTATGCATAAATTTTGGAGGTGAGGTTGGGGAATAGAAACTAGATCCAGGCCAGCAGTGCTCCGGGTATGGAGCTTACATGCTCTGGTTTTGCATATTAGACAAGAGGTAACTGCATATTTCTTGGCTGGTTTTTGCATTTCAGGTGTGTGCTTCTCTCCTGCCTCCTTTTAGCTGTATTGTACTGCAGAGAAGTATAACGAAGTAGTTATGACAATGGTCTTCTAGGTCAGTATGTCACACCTAACATCCTCTACCATATACGTTTATGTACATTTTCTTGTGGGCTATCAGTGGAAAATGTGGATTTTGGGGGGGGAGCCCTATTTTTTCTGTTTGTTTCCTGTGCAGTATCAATGTTTAAAAAGCACTGGCTCAGAGAACATGGTTGTGTGCAGCATTTTGGTACTTGTCAACAAAGAAAGAAATGGACACTGTCATTTGCAAGTTCAATTTTGTTATTTTGTAAATCCGATAGTATGTGCAGTTGCATTTCATTTTTAATCTATATTTATCTATAGGTCACAGCTTAGCCTGCTGAAACTGGGCTATTTGCCATCACTGCATTTTGTGCAAAGCATTTTTCAATAGCAGTCAACTTATCTCTGCTCATTCTTCCCTCTTTCTGCCTCAAAGTCCTGAAATAATTGATTTCATATATTACTAGATATATGCCTGTACTTTTTTTTGACTCTCAATGTCTGTCTTTGTGGTAGAAGGTGTGGTAGCTTAGTCAGTGAACACTACTGATACATGTTGTCGCTGTATTGCATCGGTAGTTTCAAATACTGTAGTGCCCAACCATAAATAAATGCTTTTCCAAGTGAGACATAGTCAGAGGGGGTTTTCTCCTCCCTTTTATTGCTGATGCAGCTTGTTTGTGGATGCATATGCTGTACTGCAACAGTGATCCTTTCCTACTTCAGTTATTGTTTATCAGAAATCTACTTTATTGCAAATTGTTAATTTTAAGTAAACTTGATAAGCTCAAGATGCGCTTGACTCTTTCATGCAGAGCCTGTTGCCACAACATCTCAGTATTTCCCACAGGTGAAAGAATTTATCTGCACTATATTCTAGAGAGGATGAAAACATCCTTGTTCTGTAGTGGAAATCTAATTTCATATTTCTTCATCTGGAAAGCCAGGAGACTTGGATTTTGTTCTGATATTCTCTCTGACTGTAACTTTTGTTTGTTTTGCTTTTTTTATATATAGACTCTAAGCTGGGCACTTCTGTTTCGGAATAAATCAGAGCATATAATCATGCTGCCTTTGTAAGATCAACCTGAATGTCTTATATAGTAGGGTACTAATTTATTGAGAGAGAGTATATGATAGACCTGTTTGCTCCCTGGAAAACTCCTATCTGAAGTAGCCTTTCTAAGGAAGATCTAGAAGTGCCTGTGTCATGGGTAGCTAAAAGAATGAATAACAGTCTGGAAACCATTTATTAAGAAAGAGCCCTCCATTGACAGGGGCAAGCCTGCCTGCCCTTAATGGCTGCTTCTATTTGATCCTATCACTAGCAGTTTGGCCCTTGTATGAGAGAAGCTCAGTGAGTGACAGTCTTACCTTTTGTGTAGCACTGATCGAGAAAGGTTAGTTCTACTGAGATAAGAATTATTCTGACAGTTTCATTACTGTCAAGTAAAAATTAGAGCAGTCCTGAAACTGCAAGTCTTAGCCTGGAGCATATATTAATTGATGCCCGGATGGAAAGGCACCCTCCATGGACTGCGACAGACTCCTTCATCAGGGATAAAACAACTTGCCCGAAGTAATTACACAACTCGAAACTAGACACAGCCCTCTAAGAAAGAGATGATCTGCTCTGCTCAGACACTTTTTCTACTTCCAAAGAAACTTGAAGGACAAAGGCGGCATGGGTGTGTTTGGCATCTGTTAGAAATACCTTTTAGGAAGAAATATTCCCAATTTCATTTTTAATGTACAGTGCATATAGCTCTAAAATGGTTTATGAAACTGCAATATGTATGAAAAATCCATTTTAAAGAATCCTTACAGACAAATAACTGATACGTAAAGAGCGATTTGGACCGTCTTTCACCCTTCAACCCCTCATTTTCTTAGGAAGGGCAACTGCATCTTTCCTAGTATTTGTAAAATTCTCAATAACATAAATGACACTTTCCTTAAACTTTACTAGTGCTGGGCATGAGACAGACTGCTGAGTAACTAGTTTTCTTTGAAGGAGTACTTTGCTGTATATGAGTATAGACACACATATACCTTGAACAGATTAACTCCCTTCAGCCTCAGTATATGTGGTAGAAAAGCAAAGTTTAGAAAGGTTACAGAGAAGATTATTGAGTTTCATGCTTCAGTTGAAATGGAAGCTTATTCCACCTGGGTTATTCCAGTAGCCCATTTACAAGAAGGTTTGTGTATTCACTGAAATATTTTATTTTGTGTCTTTCCTACACCAGGGCTTTCCCTTTTCCATCCCTCACACTGAGAAATCCCAGGAACGCAGATTGATCTGGTTTTCCAGTACCTCTTCTCTTCTTCTGGCATACTAATTAAATCCACATATGGCCTGTCTTTTGTATTTTACTGTGTATTTCAAAGTTTATCTGTGCTATCTGACTAGTGTCAATGACTTTGGGGATTAGTATTTCACCCAGAGGTGTGCATCATCCCAACCAGCCTCTGTGCATGCTATGGGGTCTGGCTGGTTCTGCACTTGATCCTTTCATTTCCTTTTCCTATTCTGAGTACACTGCTGCCAAAGTGACAAATACGATCAAATGGCGACATTTACAATTTATTGGTACCTATGCCCTCAGGCAGGGCATATTATATCTTTTGGGGAAATTGGGACTCTAGGAATCCAGAACAAAGTGAAAGAGGATTGAATTATAGATGAGATTATTTGACTTCCTCACAAATCCTAAATCCGGGGCTGCAGACCACAAAATTAGTGGCATGTGTCTCAGGAAAGCTGTCCTCAGACCTCCTGGTTCATACTGGGATCTCATCTTATGTTCATAGGGTTCTGTCAAGACATCTTTTTCTGGATTGACTTTGCACACTCATCCTGTGAAGTCGTTCAATAATATCTTCTTCCATCCAGCCTACAGTTTGCAGGTTTCAGCATTGCAATGTATTTGTACCACCCCTCAGCATCATTTCTACTCCCCAGAAGGGCAAAGCTCACAGCCTGAGAACCGCATAACAGATTAACAGACACCAGAAGCACAAAGGCCACAGGCCAAAAGGAGCAGTGCTAGCTGGGGTTTTAGGAGCCAGTTTGGGAACAGATACCTTACAGGCTGGGATGAGATGAAGATACAAGAAGCCTTTGTGGTGCTTACCAAGGCTGTGTGCCCTCTTGGTCTTCCCTGTGTATTTGTCCCTGAATCTGCCCCCATAAAATTGCAAGTGCAAAAACCAAACTAGGCTATTAAAACTCACTGTATGTGCATTAAAAACAAACCACACCGTCCCAGCTCAGGAAGGTAACTGACAAACTCAGAGTGCATGAAATTGCTGCAAAGCTGAGAACAAAGTAAAAAGTGATGAAAATATCAGCCTCTGACCTATGTGTTAGCAATGCGTTCTGAGCCATAAATACCAATTACTGAGCCACCAGCTCTAACTCAGCCTTACAGTTCAGGGCTGAAACACCCTCTTTCCC
>NW_009614728.1:20202-30552 GCF_000690535.1 Cariama cristata
GTAGTGTTTAAAAAAAAAAAAGAGAATGAAAATTAAATAGGTTAAAGGATAAAAGATCTCTTGAACCCCTAAGAACTTGAGTTTTTGCTTATCTTTTGCACTAGTGAATTATGTGAGTAACCTTGGTAGAAATTACCCTTGCCAGAAATCCCTTAATTAGACCCATAAACCAGCTTTCTCCAACCTTTGTCTGTCTCTTCTATAATCTGTTGTGCTGTTACACTGGAGGTGTTCTGCAAAGTCTTCCCCCTGCAAGGCTCGTGTCTGAGAGGAGTCAGAGGAGTTGGGGTGGAAGGGTGAAAACGGAAGGTAATGTTCTTCCATATTACAATGTTAAAAGGATGCAATGGTGGATATCTTTCTTGTGTTTCTTGGCCTGTGCTTCTCCCTGGACCCAGAGCAACAGCAGACTTATCTGTTGTCACTAGAGCAAGCATTTTCCTTCTCACAATGAGGCAAGCAGTGCATGTACCTCAAAATCGCTGTGAAAGTGGTAGTTAAAAGGAGGGTCCTTTCTACTCATTTAAGCAGTGTACCCCACGGAGTCTCACCTAGCACAGTATTTTCAGCATGAAACTGGTGCTTGTTAGTCATGCATATAAAGTTCTTTGGAGATGAGGATGATGTGAATGTGACCACAGTGTGTACAATAAAAACGTTGGTCTAAAGCAAAAAGTAAAAAATCTGTAGCTTCTCCCTGCTTTCTCACTACAAATAACTGCTTGGTTGGGCAGTTTGGGTTTTGTGCATCCAAAATTTGGATTCAAATGTTTGAGTTTTGTGATTTCTGGTAAAATTTGTTTGTAAGATATACAGCAAGTAAAGGTGGAGTTAATTCAACATGCTGCACTATTAAAAGAAGCAGCAGCATGCACTGTATGCTGTCTGTGTGTTTGAATTTGAATCTCATCAACAAATGGTGAGCAAATAAGGTTTATTGCCAGGCTAATAAACTGTGTCCCTGAACCACCGATTCAAAAGCCTTCATTGCCTTAGCTCCTTTCCAGTCCCCTATGTTTTTGTTTACTCTGACATCAAGACAGTGTCTGCATTTTTATAGCATCGCTTACTGCTTGTTTAACTCGTATTGCCCTCCTCCAAAAGCTGTTACCAACCTGGGAGCTTGCTCACCCTGCCCATTTTGTTTTGCCTGATTTGACGGTGATGCAATGCCAAGGTTTGCGTTGTCATATTTGACTCCTTTAGGAAAGAGAAGGCCTCAGGCTATCGATGGCTTTCCATCAGGTCTTGTCTCTTTTATGCCACCTCATTAGTCAAGAGGGAATATTAATACTGGGTGGGCTTATCCTGGTTTCCTATTTTATGCAGATATGGCCTAAGATCCCATGCTGAACTGAATGCAAATAGGATTTTGCCTGACCTGTGTGACACGGCTTTGTCTGCCAGATCTGAATGCTGATGAGCAATCACTCAAGTCTGCCTATCTTTGAGTGGCGAACTGCTGTTTGACCATCTTAAATGCTCTTGCTTTGTTCCAAGTTTTTTCTACCAATGTCAAGCTAGGTTCAGAGCACCACAAGCTTTCCAGAATGATCTGCTGAGCTTGTGGCTTCCAGACTAAGCTGAAGCACTCTGTAATATTTCAAGCAGAGGTTTGGTGACTGGACCCTGAAGAGATGCAAGGCAGATCCTCTGCCTTCAGACACGTGAGATGAGGCTGATAATATCTGCAAACCAAATAAGCTGAAGTTTCAGTGGGTGGGGAGCTCATTGCCAATATTATTCACTGGTGAAAAGGAGGAAGATTGGTTTCATTTTGCAGAAACCATTGATGAAAGTCCTGAGTAGTGGTGTTATCTCTTGTTTATTTGGTGAACAAATTAAGTTCATATGTAGAAGGTTTCTATCAAGAATTGACGTTTTTGGGAAGTTAATATTCTCAAACCTGGATGGTGGAACAAATAGAGAGAAGTTTTACTGGGGGGGAAATCTCCTACATCATGGCAGAGCGTGCATATGCATGATCTGTTTTTTGCTCCAAGTTCTTGTATCCTACTGTCCTTCTTGCTGGGAAAATCCTGTTCCAGTGGAAAATGATATACAGGTAACTCTGTGGTAGTGACAACCTGGAGGTTACTTGTTGCTGAAAATGGATGACCCATCCTTAGAGGTGGGCTGGACAACAAACTTTTGGGACAAAGCTGGGCAGTACTTCCAAAGAGGAGGAGCTGTTTCACCTATGCTGAACATATGGGACAGTGACACCCACTAGCCGCAAGTATTACTAGCTCTAGGAAACTTTTGTCTCTCCCAAACCAAAGGTAAAATCAAACATTAATGCAAAATGTTTCTGCAAACCTGATCATACCAATAGGACTTTTAATATGGATGATTAAGTAAAACATCTTATAGGGTGCAATGTGCTTAAGCTGTTCTCAGGAGTGGACATGGTCCATTGTGTTTTATAAAACCAGGAAACTTAAAACATTGTTTTATTGTTCTCTGCAATATGGAGCATTTAAACTGTTTCATTTTTCCCTATAATATTTGCTCTGCTGACTTAATAAAATATTTGCAACAAACAGAAGTATGGATGAATGAAATAGTCAGGAATTATCTTCCTAGTGCTCATAAAAATAGAGAAATAGGTATTAAAAAACCCATAATGCAGAAGTGTGTATTTTGTTGCCAGCCATCATCTATGTCTTCTCACTGTATGCCTGTGGGCTTGGAGGATGCAGATTTTGTTTCCTGATCAGAGCTGTAATGAATGGAGATGACAAGGCTCATCAGTCCAGTGCTGTTGATAGCCTCCTTGCCAGCAGCACTTTTTCTTCAGAGTTAGCTTCTGACTTACTGCCAGGGGAGAGGAAGGTAATCGGCTCTGCCAGCCTCAGCCTTGGTGAAGGTGGCTGTTACTCTTCTCTGTTGAAATTCCCTTCTGGTTGGATGCCTACATGAAGCTAAAATCTTGGAGCTGAGAGAACTCTAAAATTTTGCCCCCTCTGTGTCAGTACAGGCATTTCAGATATCAAGTGGATGGATGAGCAGGACGAGTTTGTGTTTCAAGCAGTAGACAAGAAACGGAGACTTGAGTTAATTTCCTTTTTTGTTTGTGTGCCTAGATGTACTATTTACTTGTAACCCAATTTCTTCTCTACAGTATCTATGCCTCATTTCCCACATCTCAGCAGTCTCAGTAATCCTACTTGCCTACTCCATGGGGGTCTTATGAACGTTAACATTGATAATGCACTGTGTGATTCATTGATGATCATGGACGTGTATTTATGTGTCAAATACCATTAGTTCAGTCCTTCTTTTAAACAGTGTTTCTTAGTCTACAAGCACTGATGATGGTGTTCCATATGAACGCAATTTCCCACTATAGATCATCTGCCAGATGCCACAGCGATCCTTAATGTAAAGCTAATGACGTTTTCAAATGAACTTAAACAGCCTAACAATGAGATGTAACAGAGAAAATTAAGGATGCCATCATGTTCAGAGGCTAAATGCATGTAGGATGTGTAATAGGAAGTATAAATGCATTGGTAATCTCCAATTGCACATTCAAACTACAGCCCCAAACTTTATACAAATAGCTAACAACAAAGACATAGAGGTGTGCTTTCATCCCTAACAAAGATGGAGGAAGTTTTTACCTAGATCAGCTGAATGCCTTCATCTTCAGATATTGCTGGGTTGTAGTTATGATTTGATTACTTACATGAATTAGAAAGTGGTGTTTTCTAGTTGTGCATGTGAAAAGAGTCATTACCTAGAGCT
The DNA here is from genome assembly GCF_000690535.1 of Cariama cristata. Classification (NCBI taxonomy): domain Eukaryota; kingdom Metazoa; phylum Chordata; class Aves; order Cariamiformes; family Cariamidae; genus Cariama; species Cariama cristata. The sequence continues at coordinate 23,953 of NW_009614728.1, forward strand.
GCTCAATAATCAGTAGCTTTTCAAACTTTCTTGGGCATGTTTAGTTACAGAAAACAATCCAGCATACATGGGCTAGACAGCAGTGTAATCATTCTCTGTGGGAGATCTTTTCTGGGAGAGAAGTGGAAATTTTACAGCATGCTTTCATGAAAAGTGACATTTTACTATGGCTACTGAACCTCCTTTGCTACAAGTAGTCAAGTGTTTCTGACAAATAAAAGGTGATGCTATTTGGATGTCGGTGGTAGGAATTTAGATCTGGTACCTTATTCAGGTAAATGGATGTCATTCCTCCCTCCAGAAGCTGTTGTTTCTTCTGTTCTATAACCTAAACTTAAAAATATATGTGGACTGGACACCACCCTGTGACTTAGGGTAAAGAAAAGTACATAGATTTTAAAAAGAACCTCTTCTAAAAGCAATTTAGTATGTTTTAAAAGTGACTTCTATTGTTCATTAGAAGCTGCTAAATGCTCCTTTCAGAAAACATCAGTCTAAAGAAATAAACCTAAAATATATAGAAAAGATGTGACTAGGAGGAATTAAAAACAAATTTGTTCTTTATTAATTAGGCCCAGTGTTAAGCACAGAACAGTCTACTGCAGAGTGCCTAGTGTACAGCCTCATTTGGGGCTTTTTGAAGGTCTAAAACATCATCTTGACTTAAAGTTTTTCCTGTTATCTACAACAGCCTGGAATCTCTTTTTCTGTCTTGCATCACTTAGGTTGGCAGTGAAACTCTGGGACTTCAATGTGTGATGTCAGATAAAGGCAGATGCGCACCATGTAAATCAGCACAGAAAGCAGTATGTGTTTGCTCTGAAGGCATTTATTGATTGCAAATACTTTTATTAGGAAATGTGTTGGAGTAATTTTCTTAATAAGATCACATTCGCCTGGTTGTATTTTACTTTGGTTTTATTTTAGTGCGTTTTATTTTATTGGGTAACAAATGAGAATGACCTCTATTGATTTTATTTATTTATTTGTTTTTTACCTCTTCTTCAGGCTGGCTTTGTTTATTCTTCACTGTTTTTCTTTTAATTATTTGAAATAATTTAAATTTGGATTCAATGCTGTTACTCAGCTTCTGTTCATTGCATTATGAGCTTTTATGTGTGCAACCTACACTGGACTTATCTTGACAGTGGTGGGAATAAAGGAGATTTTAAAGGCACTCAACAATTTTTTAGCAGCTGCTAAGACCGAGCACTGTTTCTGCTCTGAAATCCTCCTGTTTCAAAGTAATCCTGGTCCTGCAGATGTATTCACAGATAAAAGTTCCAGTCAGATCGAACATTTTAGCTCTCTGAAGTAATGTACCAGCTATCACTTTTCATGTTTGTTTGTTTTTTTAAAACTGGCTAAAATTTTCCTATTTTCTTTTTCAACAAAAATGGAGACATGGTTAAAGCAGCTCAGAATAATTTTATCATGGATGAATTCTGGCATGTAGCTAAATCCAAATCTGGAAAGGGGGTGTTTCTTTGCTGCCAATGATGAGGTGTTTGTGTTGGCAGAGGTGGATCATTTAACAGCAATGGTTTGTTTGGCTGTTGACATATGGAGTGTGATATGTTGATGTACACTTTTGTTATGCTGTAAAGCACTGCGGTGCTCCAGGGGTTGATCAACAAGAAATTGTATCCAGGAACAAATAACAGTAGAGCTTTTGGTTACCACATGGCCTTTGTTCTTGGTTGGGACAGCCTGTGTGACAGAAGCAGGTCCCTTTTCCACAAAACAAGACTGACCAAGCCACAGGGACTTGCTGGCCACATGTTCTTTGTCTGCAGCAAATGCAGGGTAACGTGATGCATGTGAGTTACAGCCAGGCATGCTGATATCTCTGAACAGCTGATATCAGTGTTTTGTTAAACTGACATAGCTTATCTGTGTGCCTTAATCCACATTAGAAAGCAGCAATACTTACACTTGGCCAACTTCTAGATGCAATGCACAGCTGATAATGTTGTATAGTTACTCTCTCTAATGGCAAATGGGATCATCTTTTACAATCCCTGCGGGTTTTCAATAAGATGCCAGAGAATCAAATGAAGCATCCCAAGGTGCAGATGTATTAGTTTGTCTCTGAGCCACATACAAAAGTGGTCAGTTAGGCATGGTACTAGAAGCACCCTGGGTGAGGTTGGAGGAGGCACCACAGCTCTCTGCTTGTTATCTGAGCTCTGCCAGTTAATGCTGGAGGAGTGTAAGAATGTGGGATAAGCACAACAATTGTGCCTGTGGATTTCTTTCTAGGAAGTAACTTGCTTAAGTTTTCTCCGAATACTGAGGTGTGCACAAAAATGGAGTAAAAGCTGGGGAAAAATGTACCCTCTCATCTACTCATCCCCCAAGACTGTCCAGCTCAAGCCACAAACTCTTAATCCTTCCCACTGGATTAATTTATGGTGCAAGCGTTAAGATGTGAGGGATTTAGAAGGGCTGGGCCTTAATGCGGATTTCTGTTCCTAGGGTACATCAGTTTAGTGTATTAATGGCTCCAAGTCTGCAACCCTTATGCAAGTATACATCTATGTATGAATTCATCACCCCATGGACATGAGAGCTACTTCCATGGACAGAGTCCTGTCCTGCATCCCCTGTGTTGAGAAACAAAAATCAAGATATTCCAGAAGTACAAAGTGCTGTGCTCTTTGTTTCAGTACCTGAGAAATGGCTGAAAACTGAGATGAGCTCTCAGGAACTTCAGCCATGAAAAAACAAAGCAAAGACTGATCCCTTCCTCTCCCAGTTCCACTGTTACTGTACGGCAAGGCTCTCTGAGCTCCCCGACACACTAAAGCATCCTTTCTGCCCTGTCAAGGTGACAGCATCGTTACTCCTAACAAATTCACTTCCCATAAGATATTCAAAGGATATCCAGTTCATTCAAATGTACTGGATTTAAATGTATCTTAATTTATGACTGTGTTCTAATCACCAGAAGATGATGAATATAATTAAAGATAATGAATGGCCCCATTAGTCTTTTGCTTGCTGTGATAATTCCTCAGACAGACACTTCCTTTGTCTCTGTGTGATGTGGAAAGATGCCTTAGCAAGGGAAACTTCTTTTGCAGATGCTTCTCACCCTGGAGGTTAAGAATTGTATTTAACATCAAGACTGGGAGCAAAGAAGAGAAAAGGAACAGACCTCTATACTGAATAGTATGCAAGTAATTGCTGAAGATGACGGTAGAAAGAACTGGTTATATCTATAAAATTTTGCACGTCCTAAATTGGAAATCTTGGAGCTCCTCCACCGTATGCTGGTATTTGAACCTCACACTTTCTCAGCTCCGCTTTTTTATCTTTGATTTTGCATATCTCTCAGAAAACATTGCTGGCATCTTTATAATACCCACTATCCCTCCTTTACCTTCCAGCCATTCCAGATGGGTTCAAAACTATGCAATCCATTTATTTGACATATGGGTTTTCTCTCTCATCTTGTTACTGAATAAGCCTGACACTGAAGCTTATACGCTTCAGCAGCATTGCAGACTTCCACTGGCAGGGCTGCGGACAACTGAATCAGGACTGCCAAGACTATTCCTGGTAGGTTGCACTATACATGTAAAATGTATACCCTGATCTACCTCCTTCATGGCCACATGATGAAGGCAAAATGCAAACCATGGTGGGTTTTTTTGGTGGGGAGTGGTGAGGTGGTAAAAGCGGGCATAAAGTTGAAGTTTCTTTTTTGGAGAATTTGTTGAGTGCTGAATTGGAAGCTGTCTCCCAGTGTGGTCTGCAAGTTGCATGATTTTTCTCTGTCATGACCCACATTGTTAATGAAAACCTGGAGTAGGACTCCTCTGGAAGGACTTGCTTGAAGGAGGAGGACAGCAGCAGAACCTCAGGAGTCCTCACAGGCTTTGCATCCATCTGGCAGATGTTTTCCTAGCTCACCAGGGCAGCAATGATGAGCTGTCACTTTTGCCTTGAAGTACTTTTATGAGACCATGATGAACCTTTGGGTGAGAATTTCCACCCTCTGTGCTTTCCTCACAGCATTTTCACTCAGGCTGGGCTTTAAGTTTGTCTGGACACTGACATTGCAAAAGCTGCCACTAAAGGCCTTTGAAAATTGTTCGGGTTACTCAGGAGTTCAGACTTGTCTGACCAGCATGATACCAATGAGGGGCAGACTGTGTGCTGCACACTTGTGTCTGCTGGGACTGCCCTTCCTCGCTCCTGTCTGGCTATTGAAACTCACTTACTGGGCTGTAGATCTCTTCCAAAACACAGTAACAAGAAAGAGAAAATGTAGTCCTCGGAGTGTGTCTGAGACCAGAGCATTTCTGCACCAAGAACCACTCCAGGCCAGAGAGCAGGAGATGCTGCTAATCTCTCTCTTTTGACACTATCCCTTCTGGGCTGTGCTCAGCAGATGTTTATGACTTAAACCTGTCAGTTGTGGTGATCTGATGCCTCAAATCTCTTTTGAGGCCTGGCAGGAAAATTTAATATCTCTGGATGAAGGGATGTCAAGCTTGTTCTCCTTGCTCAGAGATATCATTTCTGCTATGAAACTCGGCTTCAGCAATATGACTCCTGGCGTTTGATTTGGCAATTTCTTTTTACTAATGTATGTGCAGAGAGGTCTGTTGAATATTATAAAAATATGCAGCAGATATCCGTTCTGATGGTCCTGCAATACTGAATCCTGTTAACATCAAGGGAACAGAGTTGAGCCTGCAACAGTGGATATTAACTGAATTAACAATCTGGGTTAAATTCTCCAAACAAAAGCCAGAATTTGATGTTGACATGTACTGGGTTTTTTTCCCTCCCATTCTTCAAAGGGGAATTTTGAATTTGAATATATCCTAACTTTTTTTTTTTTCAAATATTATATCCATCACAGGCTATACTATTTTAGTGTACCACAGATCTAAGTATACAGGCAAGTGGGAACACTTCTCTGAGGACAGCTACAGATATGTGACCCTGGGCAAAAGACCGAAATAAATGGTAGGGAGGAGTGAGACAGAAACAGAAAAGAGCAGCTTAACAGTGATCTGGGATGCCACCTCCTTGGCCACAGAAATTGTCTTGAGCTTGCCTTCTACAGCTTTTTTCTATATGTGCTAGTATTTGTAAGATGTAGGGATCTCAACAGTTGAGTTTTCAAACGAACAAAACTATGAAATAAGCTGTTGCTGAATGATTTCACTACAAAAAAAGAGTTTTGTTCAAGTGACAAAACATGTAATTTCTATTTTTAAAGAGTTGAGATCAATCTTAGAGTTGAGATTTACCTGCTATTTCATCTGCAATTGTAAATTCATCCCTTACAGGAGAAAACTCAATCTCAGTCTGGTTGCTAGCATTCATGGAACCAGACCTCGGCTGGCTAGGGCTTTACTCAGAGATATCAGCTGGATGCAGAAAAGCAGTGTGAACATTCTGAATGTTGAGCTTTCAGGTCTTCATAGGATGGAGCTTGAAAACTGCAGCCATCACACTGCAGCATCTCCATGGTTCAGGGATGATCTTTTACATTAGAAAATTCTGCAAGAAAAACAGGGGAAGGAAAGAACTCATTTATGCTGCAACATGGGGAGTTTTATGTCAAAAATTACCTAAACTTAAAAAAATTAAAAAACATAAAGGGAATTTAGTTTATGCAGTTTAAAGCAAATTGGAAATAAAAACATTTAACAAAAAGAAGGGATGTGGAAGAGAGTGCTCGGCTTGCTTGTGAGCTCTCCCACTTGCCACAGCTGGTAATGAACTCTGGGAAGCACAGCAGAGCTTGCAAACAAACTTCTCTGAAATGCAAGAATGAGTGCTTTCTCTAGGAATAACTGCCCAGGGAATTGTCAGGATCATTTGCTTCTTGTGCGTAGCTGAAGTTGTTCCCAGAATGTTTTCCTTCTGCAGGAGGTGCCAGAAGCAGGGACCTTGTTTCTAGCGTGGTGCCCCATTTTCCAGGCTTGCCTGCCACACTCTTCAGCCATCCTGACAGTTGATTAATGCCTCAGCTGTGGAGTGACAATTCAGTTTCACACCTTCATCCATCATCCCTGCACCATTTCCTAAGGGCCTCAGGACCCTGGCAAATTGTCACATAACCTAGCAGGGACTTGCTGTTCCTCCAATTGTCTGTCTGAATAAATGTCCTGTTTTTTTCAGAAGTTGCAAGAGGGAGAAAAAGAAAGGACTGGAAATTGGCTCAGATGTCTTCCATGGGAAAAGGAGATCGGTGTGATTCAGGAAGGTGGCTAATTTGCATTTTAAAAACTCATCCCACCCATGTCCCTAGGCAAGTTACTCAGAGTGCAAAGTCCAGTTCCTGACTCCCCGTGCATGTGGATGGTCTGAGGTGATGTTTTGCAGGAGAACTGTGGCAGGGTGAGGAGATAGGTGTGGAAATTGAATCCTGGTGCAGAACACAGCTCTTCCTTCAGACTTGTAAGGATAACAAAGCTGGTCTTTTCATGCCTCAGTTTCCCGTTGTAAGATGGGGGTGATGGAGGACAAGCAGCCTCTGCTGCCGGAGCTGGGAAATGAGACCCAGTCCCTACAGGGGAGTCCCAGTAAGGTGGGGGCGTTTGATCTTGTCACCGTTTAAGGCTGGGCCGGCTC
>NW_009614729.1:0-6084 GCF_000690535.1 Cariama cristata
CTCTTTCCATACCCTTTTTATATTCAGTGGAGAGAAACAAGGGCCTCAAGGTGGTTCACTGGACCTGGCTTAGCAGCATGTTTTGGGAAGTGATGACTCACTTTTCTGTCCCCTGACTATAGAAGGGACATAAAGTGAGTAGATCAGTCTTAGACATCTAACTTTTAGACATCTAAAGTCAGAGGCCCTTCTTGCCCTTTCAAAGAACATGAAGGCTTTACTTCCAGGCAAAGACCCACCCTGGGGCTGAAGATGTCAGCCTCCACTGGCAGTTTACTGCAAGATCCATCCCTCTCCATGTGAAATACAACACACTTCCAGACTTCGCTGAGAATTTAAATGCAATGGGAAGCTTCGTCTCTCTACATCTGCCTGTTCCATTCCATTCCTCTCCTTTGCCAGAAGCAGGCTGTTAGCCGAGACCCCTGCAGCGCTCCAATGGGTCTGTTCAGTCATGAGCTGACACAGTTCCTGTTTGACTCTGTAGCAAAGATGCCTAAGTGAATTTACAGGTTTTATGCTATTAATTTTTTCCAAGCCTGCTCAAGGAGTTAAGAGTTTGATAGATGACTCCTTTCCTTCTCCCTGGAGTGCAGAGATTTGCTGTGTTTCCATACACAGCTTTTGTTACTGCTGTGGGTCTGGGACAGAAATGCTCCTCTGCAGAGCAGAGAGCTTGCAGGAGAGCACAGAAAAAGGGTGAAGGGACAGCGTGGTGAAGACAGGGCAGGTAGCAGGGGTGGCCATGGGCAGCAGGAGCTGGAAATGCGATGTCAGAGTACAGCCTAACTCAAGTTGTGCTTTCTAACATGGAGGGGAAATTTTCTGTGCCAGCAACTCCCTGACCTGGGCTGTTGGTACCCTCTTGCTAGCACCACGATTCAGTTGTTTTCTTGCCCTTTCATTGTCTTTTGTTTGAAGTGTCTGAATATTACAGCACCACAGAAAACAGTCATGGGAGAAGATGACTCTTAACCCCTTCCAAAAGAGGACGGGCAGCAGGATCTCACCATAAAACCCCAATACTGGAGGCAACAGGGAAATCTGAGACCATGTTGACTATGTCCATGAGAAAACCCAAAGAGCAAGAACAAATGAATGAAACATGCTTTAAGGATTGTGCCCAAAGACTAATATTGGAGTTAACATGAACACAGTAGGTCCAACATTTAATTCCCTGCCAAAAAGGTGCTGTTTGTACCCTCTCCCTTGTACTGTTGCCCACTTTAATGAAGGAATGCTGGGGTGGTGTGGCCTGCTGAAGCTCACAGTGGCAGAGCTGGGGCTAGATTTCACAAGTATTAGGTGCCATTTGATGTCTCTTCTGTCTGTCTGAAGGCGTAGATACAGTTCACTTCTGCCAGACAGTGAACAAAGATCAGAATGAGGCTCAAATCCCTGCTCTGCAGTGTCCTCTGTTTCTGTCTCTCTTACATGGAGATAATTAGCCTTTCCTGCTTGCATAAAGCACATAGAAATAACATAAAAGCAAAGTTCCATTTTCAAATTAGATGCTATTATTAACATCTAGTGTTTGATGGATGATTATGGTGTTACAACAACATAAATACTTCTCTGGGGGCATTTGGCCAGTGATGTCCTAGGATGCTTTGCAGTTCCAACCACATTAAAAATGAAATTCTATTACACATCTCTGAAGAGATTCAAACCATTGAATAGCATTTGGGAGGAGATTCTGCCAACTGTGAGACTTAAATACTGACATTTCTACCTACAAATGTTTCCAATTTATTTTATTTTATTTTTTTGTACGACAGACTTATAAATTAGAAGGATGTGCCTCAAGAACAGCCTGGGAACATAAAAAGAAAGTAAATGATAAAGAAGTTACAGAGCTAGACTATTACAGCACTACAGTGTGGGCAAGCAGAAGCTTTTTAAAAATCAATAAGAAATGTCACTGGCAACCAGTGTGGATTTCAGCGCCAGGGCAGGCAAATCAAAAGGGGCTGAGAAAAGTATTGCAAGAGTTTGAAAGAAATGTGGATGTGCAGAGATAACATCTGTGAACAATGATGTTTCATGGTGGCTGGACAGTGAGGTGTAAGGCATTGGTTGTGGCATCCATACATTGTAAGGCATCTGTATCCTGCCATTGGTCAGACTGAGAGTGGCTTACTCACAGCTTCCTAACTCCTAGGCGCTGACGTTCATCTCAAAGAAGTCTGAGGAACTCAGGTGCCAACATCCACTTGATTTCAGTAGGGTTTGGTTGCTTGACTGTTGATTACTATAAAAAAGCTAAATTCCCTAAGATTCTACACTGCATGATACATACGCAGCCACGTGCAAATCACAGAGCTGGTAGGGGTAAAGGAGGTAAGAACTTGATAGCTTGAACTCAAATAGCTCTCACTTCTTTAAAACTGTGTTTCTTGCAAATTAGTCCACAGGTAATCCATAACTTTCAATAACCCCCGCAAAAATAAGAGAAAGTGCAGCTATTGGGACAGGAGTAACTGGTTATGCAGAATTATAACAGGAAAGCAGATGAAGAAATAGGGAGCAGATAGGAAGCAGAGGAGGGAAATTTAGAAACAGGGAAGCTACAGGTGCAGAAGTGATACAGAGAAAAATATCATCTGTGTCTAGGACCTACCATGCTTCTGTATGTATATGTATGTATTTGTTTTATATTTAAGTATGTGTATATTGCAGAAAATCCCTGGTTTATAGACATGCAAATGGGGCAAGCGTCTGCATTGCCCCAGCAATCGCAAGGACCACCCAGCATAGCAGAGCAGCCTGTGATCCAGTCGTGGTAGGGGAGTTAACGTGACCTCCGCCTGGTATCGGGCCATGCTGACTGACAGCACGGGGATGGCTGGCTGAGCTCAGGGTATGACCAGGTATCAACCCCGGTAGCAGCCTTCCTCTTCTCATGATAAAAACTCATTTGTTTATTTCCCTAATTAGGCTCAGGAGTCTTCATGAAGAGGGAAAGAACTGTCTGCTAAGACTGGATAAGAGGAATTATTTTGTATTCCCAGAGCTGGGATGAGACTGAAACTCTTTATGAGATCTTGATGCTTTGTGTTCATTTCCAAGAAGGCCCCCTAGACATTATAAGCACAGCTTTGGTGGTTTTTATCACACATGGCAGAAAAGTTAAATATATAATGAGAAGATTTAAATACTTTAGATTTTTAGGAAGTTTGAAATTTCGATCTGGGTACAGATTTAAATGTAACTTTAGCAGTGGTGTGAAATGTTCAGGTGTTTTTTTTTCCCTTGTCATTTCTCATCTTTATGCAACTCTCTTCTTGCATCCAGCCAGACTCAGAAACAGAAATGTCAATAAGGAATCATTTTCTCTTGAGATTTCTGACCCATTTTTACAGACATGCAAAATCTCCATGGGTTGATTAAGCAGCCAAACACTAGTTTGCAGGGCATCATTACAGATTTGGGGAGACTCAGCAAATGCATAAAGCTTGATTTTTCACTGTTTTCCATAATTGTCTGTTTCCCATTTGCTTTATAAAATTCAGGCCTCTCTTCTTTAACACACGTTTTCATTTTGCAATAAGATACTGTTGAAATGGAACCTGCACCTTTAAATACCCAATCCTGAATTGTATCTCTGTCTTCTAAAAGTAATACAAGAAAACAGAAGAAACCTCTGAAACAATAAGATAAAGCCTTTGAAAATTAAAGAAAAAAATCCACAAAACTTTAACAATAAACAACCAATGAAAAATGTGTTGATGTAAAGTTTCATTGAAAATTGGAATTATTCTCTGAAAGTCCAAGCAGTTTTTTTTTTGTCTTTAAAAGTTATGGATTACTTTGGTCAGCAAGGTTCTCCCAAATATATTTATCTACTATTATTAAGAGAACATCTCTTTGAACAAACCAGTGCCATTTAAATTACAGATCTATTTTTTTGTTGTTGTCTTTGCAATGTTGACAGTTACAAGTGCAGCCATGCAAAATGACTTGGATGAATGACATATATGCTTTATTCTGTTTCAGCACTGAGTTGCGTCATATGGGAAAGAAAAGTTACTTATAACAGGGGCACAGACAACATACCTCAGTTTCCAAATCTGCAGAATGTTGATAAGGATAATGACTTTTTTTTTTTGAGCTGAGCAATAATGACTAGATATTCAGAGTGTGCTTTTAGTTCTGTTCCGCTATAACTAGACCAGCTTAAGGGTGGACAAGCTCATCCCACGGTAGAATTGCCTAATAGCAGGGTGGATTATGCTTGTTTTCCGTGGGGATAGCTATGGTCTGATGAAGCACATGCACAAGATGGGACTGTAACCGTACTAAGAATGGTTTACTACATATCTCTATTGTTAGAAGTGGTGTGCTTTATTTTGCATTGTAAAAATGTCCTGAAAATGTTCTGAAGTGAAATCCTGGTTCCTGGAAGTCAGTGGGAGACTTGTCATTCACTCCCACATGCAGGCAAGAATTCCCCTCAGGCCCTCAGGGGCTATGATTTGTTAATTTAAAAGCAACCCATTGTTACTGAGTGGAATTAATTCTTCAGTGGAGGTAAAATCTCATGATTTTAGGAATGAAGGAAGAAGAATCATCACTTACAGTTTAAAATCTACACACTGAGCCTTTGACAGTTCAAGCCAAGAACTGGTGGCGACTTTTTGTTTTCTGTAATGGCATGTTAGGGATGCAGATCACAGAGTCTGGCTTCAGGAAGTAAGAAACGTCCATGTGCACAAGCAGCACAGAGTGGGACTCTCCAGCAGTTGCCTTAGTCTTAGTCCTTTCCATCAACACCTAGTTCCTTGACTTCAGCTCAGAGTGCTTGTTTGTTTGTGTTGGCTCTTTTTGTTCGTATTTGATTTGTAAGTAGCTACACAAGGAGAAGAAAAGCCAGCCCCTGGCCTGCCGCTATTGTGATTCAGCAAATGCACAGAGCATGTGCTTACACTGTGTGCATGATTGTATACTCCTTTGGGAACAGAGGAGCCACATATACGTGTGTGTATGTCTTTGTACATATTTACAGGTTGGCACACACAGATCAACAAATGTGTGCCTACACGTTTTTGTGTGCATGCAAAAACCCAATGCCAGCGTTTTTCAGTGCAGGGGGCTTACGTCACCAAAGTTAGGTGAGGTGTTTGCATAGTAAAAATAAATACAATTCTGTCCACGGGGCTCAGCTCTGAAACATAGTTTTAAATTCCAAATTCCCTCCTGTTAGTTCTGCTCCTGTCTGCCAGTTGTTAATTGTGTTAGATCAATTATTAATACTTGCATTTTGCCATTGCTGAGAGAACCTAATGGAGAACAGTGTTTTATTGTGTCAGATGCTCCCTGGAAGAGACCACAATTGCCTCTGAACACCTCACAGTCTAATTACACCAAAGGGTGGTAAGTAGGGGGTGGTAAGCAGAGGACCACCTTGTTCCCACCTCACCCAGCAGATGAGAAGCAGGATCAGAAGCTGTATCTCTGCATGTGGAAGCTTGTTCAGTCTCTGCCTGGTGTATTCTCTGCTTCTTCGTACAATGTACTGTCTCTTCTCTAGGATTAACAGCCACTTGTTAGCTCATGGATTTAACAACATGGATGCAGTAAAGCTCTTCCTGTTGTTTCTCTCCAGTGCCCTTAAATGTTGCTTTATCTCAGAAGATAGAGATACCCAGTAGCTATGGGGTTAAATCAGGAATCAACAGTTGTCCCAGAAAAAACAGGACACAAGTTCTTTATTTTGGGAAAGATTTTGATTTAAAAAATAGCACATGTTCTCATTGCTTTTCCTTTCCTTATTCTGGGGACCATGCAGCCCATTTGCAATTAAATTGAGTCTAGTTACCCTCCAAAGTGAAAGAAGCTGTTCTGAAAATTAGTAGTATGAGTCTCTCTACCTTTTGACAAATTATTTTCTAATGAAAAACATCTGCTCAGGCTAAGAAGGTTCAGTCATCTTTACTTCCGCCTCATGCAAATGGTTTTTATTTTGCATACTGCAAAAAAGTGCTTTGGTCTTACAGCCAAAAGGGACAGGAAGGTATTGATAAAATGTAGCAATGCTGTGAGTGGAATATAATTCCCCCCCCCCCCCACCCCCACACATCCATA
>NW_009614729.1:6115-23044 GCF_000690535.1 Cariama cristata
CCCCCCCCTTTAATTATCCTTTTTCTTTATAACAGGTGTAATGAGCACAACACCTGATGGCTAATGATAATCCAGATGGCTTGGAATTGTATCTCCATATGCTGCATGGTTTAATGTGGAACAAGGCTGAAGTTAACTCTATGTGGGTGGAAGACACAAACTCCATGGTTTGTTTTGGAGGTTTATGTTGGCAAACAAGGAAGAAATCAAAAGAGACACGCAGGGGTGTTTGGTTAATAGGCTGATGTGGAAGGCATCCATTCCACACTTTAGCCCAAATCATGGGCAAAGGAGAGTGTACTTGTGTAGAGGCTGCACAGCTCTGTTTTGCCTGACACCACCTTCTCAAGACCTGAGTTTAGTCCTGGCAGAGGTCTGTGCTCTGCCGTGACTAGTCAAAGCCCAAATCCTGAATGCAGATCTATGTGCTAGGATTTCAACCAGCTTGGTGGTGCCCATTGAATTCTAGGAATACTAACTTTATTATGCTCCTGTCTGAGAAGAGCTGGGCATTCTGCTAATGTAGTTTTGATTTACACTAAAAGGAACAGTCCTCATTCACAACATTTTAGGGCCTGTTACTGCTCTGTCAGTTTTGAAGGCGTCTCTTCTCATCTATTTCACTGAACTGGGACGACAATCAAGCTACAATAGCATGCAGAAATAATTTCTGGAGCTGTACCTTTACCTTTGAAGTAATTACAGCTGAAGCCAGACTAACATGAATGCTCTCTCCTTAGGGAAAAGTTAATCTGTAAGCCTTAAGGATTCTTAGGACTCCAGAGAGGTGGCATCATTGTCCTCGTGCTATGAGAAGGGAAACTGGAGCAGACTGGCTCTGATTCAACTAAGCACTAAAGCTCCATGGGACATAAGCATATGCTTTTGTGTTTTGCTAAACTGGTACCATGCAGAGACATCATGATCTGCCCAAAGTCACACAGTGAACTGAAAATAGGAGTCAGGAGTTCTTTGGACAGCTACTGCAGCTATTTACGTTTGACAAGTTTTCTTTCTGTGCTGCCCAGAGGACAAGAAACATTTTTCTTTATAAAACAGAAGCCAAGGTGCCTCGGTAGATATTGTGAAGTTCTGGAAAACAGATTTGTAGCCTGCGCTGGGAGGTCAGGAACTGTTTCTCTAGATCAACAGCAGCATCTGTGCTAAGTTTTGGAAAAGTTTTTGACTGAAGTGACTTACTGTTGCTGTTGTTCAGCCCAAGCCTGGCACGGATAGCCTGGCATCAGTTGACTTGTCAAGAAGGATTTCTGGTGCATCTCAAGCAGAGATTCCTCTTTCTTTCCTAGGACATGGACGAATTTCTAGGTTTAGAAGGGAAATAAATCTCCTTTTCTTAATATCCACTCGACTTGGGGCTGATCCTAGGATCTTGTTTGTAACAGTGGTTTGATCAGCAGTGAAAATGTTACTTCTCCAGCGCTGGGAGTAACATGCAGCCCATATACCTAGCCAGAGGAAAATTTCAGCCTTGTTTGTGCATTTATGCCTTTCCCTTGTAGCAAGGACTTAGCCTCAGTACAAGCCAGTATCATGAGTTTCATACTCACAGCCCAATTTCTTACCCATCCGAATCAATGCCTGACAGCATGCAGAGAAAAAAGTGTGGCCTTTGCGTTGAGTCTTCAGATTGCTTGAACAAGGAATGATTTCAGTGGATACAAACCTACATACGGAGTAGTGAAATTCATACCTGCAAAGAGACAAAGCCTAATGCTTTTGTGAGGTGACACCAAATTTCTTATATAGGTAGTCAACAAAACAGAGTAAATGCAGACAGTCTTCCCTGCTCACCTCCCATGGCACCCTATACTTTAAATAGCTCTTGGCCTTGGGATATGAAAGAATTTAATTTTAATTCAGGGCAATGTATGTTGTGGGGGAAAGTTGAAGTGAATTTTTAGATTCCTGTTCCTGTGATTGCCAGGGACTGATTCAGGCGTCCCTTTCTAGTTGTTTTTATTGAAGGATGTAGGTAATTTACCTCAAGAAGAAGACACTACGCACATTCTCATTTCATACCTGACAGAAAGCCTGGGCAAGATGAATACCTCCTACTAACATTAAAGAAGTAACAAGTAGGTGAAAAAGCTTTGGCTCTTCTGTGTCTCATAAGTAGCTGATGATGCTGTTAGAGGACAAATGTTTCTACAGTAGAGGCTTTAATACAAGAGATTATGGATTTAAACCCTCCGGTTGGCTCGAGGGACCACTCACACTGCTGAGCTCTGGATGTCAGAAGCTATGAAGAGTGCTGCTGAGGCAAAGATAGCGCTTTTCAGCATCTGCGTTTGCATTCAGCTTTGCAAATGCTGGGTCAGATCCCCTGGCCGATGTTGATGACTGCAGGTCTGCTGAAGTTACAGAGCGCCACCAGTTTACTCCTGGGGGGGATCTGGCCTGCTCTCTGCAATCTGCTAGCCTGGATGGTGTTCTTAACCCCTTGTTGTCAGAGGACAAGTGAATGTCTGGAGCCTGGAGAGGTCTCCATCGTGAGGAGAGTTGAATTCCTGAGATGTGATGCCCTCATAACAATCTCTCACGCTTTAAAGCCATGGAAAAGAAAGAAATGAGGAAAAGGAGTGGTATTGCCATAGAAAAAAAAGAAAATAAAAAATATTTGAGAATTGCAGCTCATGCAAGCAGAAAATGGGGGACTCAAGACAGGAAGTGAAGGGCCGGATTTTCCGGAGCATGTAGGCATGTTGGACACTTAATTTCCACCTTAGGCCTGGCACTTGACTACCATATGAAGAAGGGAAGTCAAAAAACCAGTAGTGAAGGAATAATTCCTTCAAGCCTCCTCTCTGAGAGGGCCAGCATGCTGAGGCTGTGTGAGCTCTTCAGACCTGCAGCAGGGAGGCGCAGCCCTGCTGCCAGCGAGCCAAGCCTCAGGCTGGTCTTGCCTCTGCCGTGCCCTCTGCGTTTTGGAAGGAAAGTTTATGTAGCCTTGTTCTATCAATGAGATGAGGGTTGAGAGACACTTTTGCATCCCTTCACTTTTTTTCCCTCACTGTTAAGAGGATAACATTGTCTCTTTGGGACCAGGAATGTCTTCAGCCTTGGGGTGGCAGCATTCAGCTTTGCCTGCCCTTCTGGGAAGGCCAGTGCTTGCTCTGCTCCTTCCAGGTGCCTGAACAGCTTTGGAAATTTGGCCTGGAGAGACATGGACTACACGATGCAGTTTTCAGCAGTGATACTCAAACTACAAATCAGGAAGAAAACGAAATACCAAGGAGCACCTCACAGCAGGTACTCTGGAGACTTTCTGAAGCTAAATTGCACAGACCAAGCAAGGATACTGACTGAGTGAATGCAGACAAAACATAAGGCACCCAGGCAATGAAAGAAGGAAATGAAGCTGAACAGAGGTGGAGCGGCAGCTGAAGCACAATGAAAAAAGTACTCAGATGCTACCTGTGGTTAATTCAGGCGGAGCTACGGGGGATCTCACTGCACTCCTTTCTCTTCTGCTTCAAGTGCTTATTTACCCAGGTGGAACAGGGATGACATCCTCTTCTTTACGAGAGCTACGAGTAATTTTAGATCTGTTTAAACAAGTATTAGGGAGGTATTGAGATGATAGCAGGGAGATTAGATGGTCACTGAGTACCATCAGGAGAGCTGGGCCTACGCAAATTCCTCATATCTACAACAGAGCTCTTCAGAACACTTAGATATAAATATATTTTCAAGCTATAGTTTTCACCTTTCATAGAATTGGATATTCACAGAAAGAACCAGGTTAGGCATTCAGACTAGGCATTATTCCTGTACAGTGAAACTCGCTTCTGAACAAAATGCATGGGCAGGGTTGGAGCTGTTTGTTGAGTTTAGGAGGAGTAGAGCACAGCCTTGCACTCACCTTGTCCCTGTAAAGCGAACAGAGTTCCTTCCACAGATCTCAGAGCGTGCAACAGCCAGAGGTTGTTTGCATCGCCTGTAGAGGAAACTGGTAGGTAGTGTGCCTGGGTGGAAAGACTCAGTATATGTGGCTTAGAGACAGTAGCAAAATCCAGTCTTCTGACTCCCAGGATATCATCACGCATGGTGTGAACTACCTGCTGTTTGCAGAAGGCATCTTATGTTTCCATCACTGTAAGGCCACAGAGCTGAAGGGACTCAGAGGTCAGAGAGATTCCATCTCACTTTGTCCAGCTAACTGGAATCCATCCTTGCAAAAAAGGGCAGGCACAAGTAGTGGGCTCTGTGGGAATAAACCATGACCTTGTTCTGCCTCCAGCTCCTCTCAGTGTGAGGGCTGTGCCCCATAGAAGAGTACTCTCCCAGTTTCACCTGAGATCAGATACCACCCCTCCCGCCTAGCAGCGTTAAAGCAACTTGGTTGTTTAGCCAGTAGGCACAGAGAGATAGTATGGCTGTGTCAAACTTGATCAATTTTAGCTTTCCAGCACTGTAAAAGAAGTTTAGCTGGGGTCATCTTTTAGCAGACACTTGAAGTATGACTCAAACTCACGTTTTTTGGATATTAAAAAGAACCTTTTAACTGCTCTGCACCCAGTCTTATCCTCCTGTATCTCACAGCTCTTGGCTTTTACTATTGCTGTATTGACAACACAGGCACTTTCAGATTATTTATCCTGCCTGTGCTTTTTCATTTAACATCTCACAAAGTCCATTACCCTCAATGCCACTTCCAATTGGCATTTGAATTTAAGGTGAAATCTAGACCTTGTAAGAAATAGGTTATTTTGTTCTTCTTCAGATGGTCCTGTCTCCTACGCAGTGTCACTTTGGCTGATTCATTTATACAACCTGACAAAAATCTCCCAGTTTTTCATGAACGACTTCTCTGTGAGTGTCACACTGAATTTGCTCAGTCGAACAATGTGTATCTACCAGTGAACTGGAGAGCACAGTGCTGAAGCTAGGTGGGGAAACCATCCTAAGATGGTATTTCCTTTCCTACTTTCCTCCTCCTAAAAGGAGACTTTTTTCCTGTTACTACTGTTTCTGTTGCTCTGTTTGTGTACATGGCTACATTGTGTTGCATTATCCTTACACCTCTGCCTCAGAGTGATACCACATTGACCTCAGCTAGCTGTGTGAGACAGGCCTTCTGTCCAGCATATGTCCCCAGCATGTTAAACTTTAGTTACATGTTTGTTGCTGCATAACAAAGGAAAAAGGAAAAAGGAAAAAGGATTAACTCTTGTGGCTATCAGTCTGAATACTTTTACACATACAACCTGCCTTTGCCTGCAGTGGGGAAAAACCTCCACATATCTCAAAAGAGCAAAGAGTAAAGTCAATAGCACCAGAATCAGGTCTGGCTTAGGTCAGGTGGTTGTCACAAAATCTGATGGTCAACTGAATATTCTCTGATCCCCTCCAAGCTTGCATTCCCAGCCTGATAATCTCATCAGACATTAGGTATTCACTTCATGCTGGCAATGGCAACAAAGGGTAGCAGGTAGAGCATTGGATAGGAGTCCCAGGACTTGGGTCTGTGTCCCACTCTGCTGTCAAGAGGTAGATCAAGGCAGTGCCACCTGACCTGCGTGTGCCTACCTGTCAACCCCAACATCTACAGAACAGCTTGTATCTATACAGAGAGGAGGATGTGGGAGAAGCACTGTGGGTTAATAGGGTACTCCTGCCTCAGAAGGAGTGGGTTCCCAGTCTGTGTGGTTTGATGAGGAAAGGGCGGTAGGATGGACAGGCAGATGTTGGATATCTGTTGTGTGCTGGGCTAGAGAAAAATCAGTCCATCTGCACTGGGGGAGTTTCTCTGCTTTGCTTTACCTCAGCAGCACAGCCCAGGCTCTGTGGGAAGCAAGGCTATATGGAGTAGTGGTGTCTCACCACTTTGTAACCAGTCGCCTCATTTAGTGCATAAGACTATTTATTTTGATACATAATTACATGGGTTGATACTTTAGTCAGCAATTAATTAATCCTAATTGGATGTAAATTAATTAAGAACACAGTTTGTCAAATTCAGTTTGTTCTTACCCAACTCCACTCTCCCCTGGAGCAAAATTGAAGATACTGGCCCCAATCCAGGATGGCAGTACTCTTCAGCATCAGTGTAACACAGGCCCAACGTGGCTATGAGGTATAGCAGGGGTCCTGGGGAGGATGTTACACCTTTCTGTTCCTAAGAAGTTTTCATTCTTAAGATGAGGTGTTCTAGGGGTTATGTTATTATGAGAAGATACCTGCTTATGAGAAATAGATCCAGACAGCCAACCTGATACTGGGTAAAGAAGGGAATTAAGATAGGAAGGAGAGCAGTGAAACAATCCACTTCCATATTTAGTAACTGCACAAAACCCAATAATTGTAGATAAGATCTGCCTGGCCAGGAGACATTAGAACAATATCGTGCTTTATTCTTCCATGTATCATTTTGTCATTATAGTAAACCTTGTTTATATTAGTTTCCTATGAAGTTCAACTCAGATGATATTATCATGTACTAGACGTGGTTCATATGCAGCAAGAGTAACTACTAGACCACCTCAACTCCAGCAATCTCAAGATTACACTGACAGACTGTGAAAAAAAGATAGAGAGGGAAGAAGAATTATTTTCTCTGTTTCAGCACTGGGGAAATGGGAATATAATATGCGCTAAGATGGCGTGCAGTGACCAGCATGGTGAAATGACAGTATTTATTAGTCTAGAGCCAGAGTAGACATTTCTTACCAAACTTTCACTCTCTAAATGTTAGGTGTGTTCTCCAGGTGAGTAATCACACCACTATCTGTAGTTAATAGAAAGAGGGAGTGATGCATGTGTTAGGTGGGAATGAGTTACCCTCCTGGAAATACTGATCTCCCTGCTGATGGCAAAAGGAGACCACACAACCCACCTAGCCTACACATCCCAGCTTTCAGACAGCTAATGCGAGGTGAGCTGGAGGTCTCCTGCCCATGTACACTTGCTTACCGCTCAGGAAAGAAGGGATAGAAGTGGGACAACTGAAGCAACAGGATTAATGGAAGAAGATGCCTGCTTTGGAAGCAAATGGAGATAGGATATTTCTGCTCTAAAACTACTGTTCTGGAAATACCTGTGCACTCTCACCCCTGGTAGCTCATCTGTGTGCTCATATATTAAATGATCAAAGCAATGCTCCCACATTTCATGTGGAAAATTGTGAAGGCAATCAGCACATGCTCAGCTCACTGAATCGAATGTGTCCTGAATGCATCAGGCATCCAGCACACAGTTGATCTGGGTACGAACAGTGATGCTTTGTACAGGATATCTGGGTGTCAGGCAGCCTGGTTAGGGCTTCTGTTCCAGCTGAGCTGCTGAACACAGAATATCTCAGAAAAAGGTCACATTTCTTTTTCCATTCAAACAGTTTTGTAAAAGACTGGTCACATAATGCACTGCAATATAGGACAAGATTTTGTAAAATAATTTAATATCCTTAGATGCTAAAGGACCTTTAATAATTTAGTCTTCAAGGGACTGGTTTCACTGATTGCAGAGCCCAGCATTAATCTGACCTTTTCTTATTCTTCATCCAATAACTCATATATGGAGGCTATTCTTGCACTGTTTAGTGAGTGTCTATTCTTATTTAATCTGTCTTCCAGATCAAAGCTCTTCAGAAGAGATTTTCCATGTTAGTTGTGCGATATTAAAAACCAAAGTGAAATAAAACAAAAATCCAACTTAAAGAATGTAGATTTTCCAGCCAGGCTTGAAAATCAGCTCCACTTGTGTGCATTTCCAAAATATATCACTGTGGTGCCAATCATCTAAAGCAAGAAGGGGAAAAATGTCAGCAAAATTCACTGGATGCACAGTCATTGAATAGATTCATGGGCAGCCTACTGTAATGGCAAGTTTGCAGGGGCTATCAAAACTCTTTATACATCAAGCTAAAAAATGACAAAGAAGCTGAAAAGAATGATTTGTGCTCTGAACCAGAGGATGGTTGAGACCACTCCACAAAAAGAAGGATGTAATCTTGTAAAAATATGTAGTTAACCCCACAGTCTTTGTCAGACAGGTATATCTATAGAAGAGCCACAAATCACCATGGAGAGAAATTGATTGATCTGTAGAACTTTGATAATGTAAGTCTTTTTCATTTAAATCTATATTGGACCATTGGACCTGAGGACACTTCGAAGAGTAACAAAACTGCCAAGTAGAGCTGAAAAAACCCCAATTATGAATTGTCAGGTGGAGACAACCCCATCCAAATGCGTTCTAACACCTGACACATCCTACCTGTGGACTCAGTTTGCACAGCGAAGCACAGAGCTCTGCACAGAATAAAGGAGACGCTGTGAGTAAGAGGGAGCTGCAATCCTGGGGGCAATGAGTCTCTCTGTGCTGCGGACAACAGGCAGCAATTACTGTATAAATCCTATGGGCTCACATGAGAAGATGAGACCAGACCTCTTGTCCTTCAGCTGATGGCACACTCATGGGGAGCAGATCACTTACTGGACTGTGTGTTTGCCATTAGGCAGCAATAGTCCTTTTTTCCCGTCCGTCTTGTGCTGAGAACTGATCTTCACTGTGCATTGTCTGGATTTCTCTAGTTATTGGAAACCTGTGGTTTTCTTTCCTTTCCCACATTATCTAGGACTGGCCTCTCTGCTCTACAACATGTTATGAAAATGATCTGAAACAGCTGTAGCTGTAAGTCCCCTCCCTGGAAGCTTCTATTTGTCAAAATCTTGTAGCTCAGGTAAAATTTTACCTAAAGCTTCTAAATAGAAAACATAGGAGAGTAATTCCCAGTGAAAATTTCTGAGACTTCTGCTCCTTAGTCCTACTCTACACTACAGACTTTGTAATGGATGCTCTGTGCTGGGTCATTTCCCACTTACCTCTGTTTCCTCGTGAGCAGGTCCCCTTCGTCCCTCTGTATGGGGACTGGTGCACTGGTATCTCTCCTCTGGATGTACTGTCCTCCCTGTCAAATTGCGATACCTCAGCCTGAATTTCACCACAGCCTCCAGCAAATCATGATGGCTGTCAGGTTCTCCAGACTGGTTAGTCAGCTAAGAAGAACAGCATTTTAAGCTGTCATTTTTGACCCAGTGGTTGTAAATACAAGGACAGCTTCATACAGAGGAGATATAAAGCTTCGATAAGTTATGACCTGCTTCACAGAAGTACACTAAAAAGGTTAAAGTGAATAACCCGATAAGAAGAGAAAAATGGTCCTGAATTTTAAATGACTAAAGAGATTTTCAGAAAAGGAAGGAGGGAGTATTACAGAAGAAAGCGAGAAATAAACCACTGATATTAAGGACAACTTGTTCAACAAACCTCCTCAGTCCTTTGGATTGACAGAATCAGGTATTTGGAGAGACCTGAAGAGCTCAAATTTACTGCTGACACCAAGCAAATTAGAAGACTAGCTGGAGCATCCTGGAAGGATGGTTTATCTGTGACAGTGTTGCTGAAGGTAGATAAGAGAGAGGTGAGATGAGGATCATGACAATGCAGGACTTTTCATAAATAATTATTCCTTGCTCTGGGCTACTCACTTCACACCATCTACTGTTAGCTCTGTGTGTGCATCTAACTGCTTTCATGTATGCCAGGACAGCTGAGAGCTTAGTGATCACCTCGTTTGTACCCTCAAACTCTTCATGTCTGGATCTGCAGATTGGGGTATGGCAAGAGAAAGTGATGAGCCACTTGCAGAGTTCAGATCTCATTCTCTGTACGCTTAACTTGTAATGACAGATGGGTGACAGTTCTGTATATCGGCAACTTTCAAGATTTCCAGATGTGATCGTTTCTTACTAGGTAGGATCAAAATCAAATCAGTTCAGAATAATCAACAAAATAGGTATAGGAGGAATTAAACAAACAAACAAAAAGTGTGGATGGGAATATGAAAAGTGAATTACTTTGAATGACGAAATACACGCTTTCTTTTGGAAATGCAGTGGTGGTACCTTGGGAGAGCTGCTCATTTGGTTACCTCGTGTCCTCACTCTGCTCTTTTCACATACTGCAGAATATATCAAAGCCTTGAAGAGTGGAGACGCTACACCTTTGTAATCCAAAGGCATCACAGCAGAGGTTCATCATAGCAGATATAGTATATGGTGATAAAACGGAATGTCTTTGACCAGCACTGCTCACAAGACAAAGGTCTGGGTGGTACAAAAGATCAAAGAGGGTGAGACCAGATCCCAGCCTGGCCCAGCCCACATTAGTCCAGGTTTTATGAGCCTCAGGCTATACCTTACTGATGCAGTCTCTGAAAGCTGCTTAAGATTTTGCCCTCCCTCACCTTGGTCCTTCCACTTGTTCCCGTTCTTGGTGACTCAGAGCAGTGAAATGGCCAGGCTTATTAAAAAAATAATGAACAACAAATGCCTTTTGGCAGGGTTTTTTCTATTTTGGTGTCAGATTGGTCCTTTGACCATCAAACCACCACTCAGAACTGCCACCCCTTGATTAAATCACACACTGCCTGTGATTTCACATGAAAGGACATCTATCCTTGCTGTAATTCTCCTGAAGCTATGAACTTGCCCTGGAAAGGGCTCAGTCTTCATCAATTCAGAACTGGCAGGATTAATATGAAACCACTGGATTGTTTCTCCACTTAGGATCATGCCTAGACTTAAGTAAATGACTGCGGGTTTTGCTTGTCAGATTCTGTGCTTGCAACCCCGTGGTGATTTAAAATAATGAGGAGGAGTGAACTCAAATGAGCCCATCTCACTTTGCAAATCAGTGCCACTCAGAAGCAAAAGAGGGGTAGAAGACTGGAGTCAGGTTTGAGAGGTGTGCAATGTGCCTCTTCCTATGCCAGGAGTTTGGTAGCCAACTTGAGTTCCTTTCTGCCACGCAGGGGCTCATTACCAAGGTAGTGTCACTCTGGAATCATCTCATAGGTGAACAAAGCTTTTACTGATTGATGTCTGATTTGCTCTGTGTTTATCAGAACTGAAACACTAATAAAATTGCTTTCATTTGCACTAGGAGGGACTTGGGATGTAAACGGTTTCATGGTTTCAAGGAACCTTTTTTCATTCTTCAGTAATTATGCCCAGGAGGATGAAAAGCATTTGAATTGCATAAGACATATGCCATTGTACATGACAATTCATATTTTATAAAGCATTTCATAACCCCTACAGGAAAATAATGCTCAGTCTATATTTGTTTAAGTAGAGAAGCTAGCTAAAAGATTCTAAAGGGAGCGGAATACGGAGTTTTGTGGTGAAATGTGGCAATGTGGAGAGAAAAGAGCCAGGATCTTTCTTCTCACTTCAAAATCTGGAGAGTTTCAGATTCAAAACTGGACCTGGAAAATTGTGTGTAGTATGTGCAGCATATAAAGAGGGGAAATCCTACCGTCAGATGACAGGGGCATTGAATCCAGCTCCAGTCTTAACATTTGTGAGCAGTTTCTAACCTCTCTGCATTCCCACAGGAGAGCTATCTTTGCAATTAAAGATTTGGTGCTGGACCCAGGAGCTCTCTAACTTCTCATATGTTCAGCAAGGTGGTTCTCTTGTGTGCCTTTGCTTTGGTATTTGTTTTGTGGAGATCACAGTATCTTGATAGGTCAGGAAGGTGAGGTTTACCTGCTTGCTTTTCACAGATTACCCTGCTGTTTGGGCTGGACTGCTGGAAGAAATGAGTTCATGCAGGAACTCAGGTTTGCTGTAGCATCACCATCTGTCTTCACGGCCAAGTCCCTTTGAGGACTTTGGCCTAGCTGTGGGGAAGATGTCTTCAGCCTGTCCTCTGGTAGTCAGACATAGCAGCACAGGGCATCTTTCAGGCCCAATGCCTTTGTAAGTACTTTGTTGTAAGCAGCTCTCCCTTTGGGAAAGGAGATAATGGATAATGAACAGTAAAAAGTCGCTCAAGGAAGGCACATTTGTGCCAGGCTGAGAAGCTAAATAGATTAGATCATTATATGCTCTTCTGCACTGCCCCTTGCTCCTAGGACACCCTCTCTGTCCCACTTGCTGTTATCTGTTACATTAGATCACACAAACCATGGTGAGCTCCAGCCACATTCCTGACCAGTGTGTCAGCAAGGAGCAAACAACTCCACAAAATAAGTAGCTGCTTCAGGTCAGATGTTTTTAAAAGTGTTTCTTTAGGGCTTTATTCTTTCTAATTCTGGCTTTTAGTCTTGTCCCACAGGAGAGCAGAAAAATAACCTTCAGATTCATAAGTCTTTCTCTTCCTTGCTCCCGGCATCAAGTGTTTTCATCTTCCTTTCTGGGCTGACTGTGAAGAGTTCCAGTGTTAAGTATGCACAGTATTGTAGGAAAAGAAAGTGGTTTGTTATTAGTTAGGTTGATATTGTGCAATTAGAGATGGAACAACCATTGTGGCAGGACAAATGACATAATTCCTATCATCTGAGCTCAGCCTCATAATGAATCAGATCTTTTCCTTCCAGAAATCTACTATCTTTCAGAAATATTGAAGCAATAAAACTAATCAAAAGAAGATTGTCAAAGTTTACAGAATTCTCCCTTATTTCATAATGCAAAAGTCCTTGGAAATGATGCAGAGACTGTTAAAGTTAAATTTCCTTAGTACTGAAGTACACCTCAAAGAACAGATGCTCAACACAGTGTCAAAAATGGTGAAAGTACGCTGTAAATCACTGCCTATAATTCACTTTTTTAACAAGGTGCTGTGTATGCTCTGGGGAGAAAGAGCTATGTATTGTATAATTTCTGACTGAGGCAGGAATCTTTATTGACACTTGTGATGGCACTCTGTACAAAGCTGAGATTTGATGGTGATCTAAATTAGGGAAAAATAAAAAAGAAGCTGTGAAAATGACTTGGGCTGTGAACTTTTGGGGAAAAGCATGTACTTTTATTATGTAATTGGACATGATCCCATTTTCAGAAGTATTAAGCTCCAAAAACGTGTAAAAATGGGTTTTAACACTCCTAAGGCTGTGGCATAATCACAGAGGCTGAGTAAGCATGACTTTAAAAGTTATCTCAGTTAGAAGTTACCACTTGCTGCCTGATTTCCAATAACTGATGGTGCATTCCTAGTCCCTTGCAAACACAAAGTCAAAGAGAGTCACATAAACCATCTTTATGGCTTTACTTTGCGGTCATAAGGAGTTAGAGCCATGCGCACACAGCCCGTTAGTGTCTTTCAGGTGAGCAGTGGTGAAATCCAGAAGCAGAATGTAATTTGTTCAGATGCATTACTTCTAAAATAGGGATTCACCCCATTTTATAGCATTTTGGGACATTATAGAACCACAGGGCTGTGGCATTCGGAGGACTAATAAAATCAGATACTTAATCAGTGTCCTCTGGGTGGTCAGATCCTGAAAGATCCTTTGTAAATCTCATCTACTTCTAACAAAAACAAGGCCAAATATGTTTGATTCAGAGTTGGACAAGAGAAACACAATTGAAAAAGCGTATCCAGAAGGTTGTCAGGGCCACTAAGAGGTATTAGGAAAGCCTGGATTTAGAAGCAGAGGGAGCAATGAGGAAAAAAGACTTTTCCTTATGAGTAGAGCTTGCACAAAAGTTTCCTTTTGATTTATTTTTTTGCTCTTCTGTTGAAAGATGAAATGCTGTAGGTGGAGAACGAAGACACACCCCATTAAAATTACCATGCTTATAAAAAACCAAATGCTGATGTTAAGCATTACCCACCCATTATAATTACCATGCTTATAAAAACAAATGCTGATGTCAAGCATTAAAGCTGAAAGTGTCTGGCGCAAGAAGAGGTTATCTGTTGTCCCTGTTTAATTGTCCCAGAAATTCTAGTGGCAAAAGGGACTGATGCAATCAGATTTAGAGTTTAACTTGCACTCTAATCCAAATGAACCAGGTTTCAGCAAATGGATGACAATATGTGCAGGAGACAGGGAAGAATAAAGCAACTTGATAAAGTGAAGATCAAATGTTGCAAAACCTATTTGAGTGAAACTTAACATCTGCCAGCAAAGACTGCCTAGGGAATCAAAGCACAGAATTGGAAACAGTTAGGAGAATGCAGGACAAAAACCAGGCGCTGGAGGTCGTCAGATAAGTTCTCACAGGCAGGTTTGCAAAAGTTGTGGAACACCTCCTGTGTAGGCATGTACACTGAAATCGTAGTACTTGGAGTGCTGCTGAGCCTGTGAAGATGAGAGAAAAGATGCACTAGAGGCTGATTCTCACTAGTTTCAATGCAATTTCAGTGGCAAGCACCTTAGTGGCGTAAACCCCTCAGAATGACAGACTGTATGCATGTTATAGAATCGTAGAATGGTTTGATTGGAAGGGACCTTAAAAATCATACATTCCCACCCCCCCTGCCATGGGCAGGGACACCTTCCACTAGACCAGGTTGCTCAAAGTCCCATCCAACCTGGCCTTGAACAATTCCAGGGATGTTAGCCCCAGGGCTTCTAGACTGCCCATCAGATTTGCCCTTCTCTTACCTTTAAAATTCAGAGGACATTAATTAATCCTCTCCACCACTTATCCTCCTGGTGCCCTTTTGATAGCCAGGGTGGCTGTCCTCTTTCCAAGCATTTTAGATCCCAGCATGGAGATAGAGAAGTGTCTGAGGGCCAGAGCCTCCACTGACAGATCACTTGGAGAATGAATAGGAATGAGGAGTTTGAAGTTAATTAATGGTGCCTGCAATTGATTGACATTCACTTTTTAACATTTCTTTTGTTCTCACTATTACCCAGCTGAGCTGTCTCAGTCAGGTTGTGTTCTTAAGATTATTACTTGGAATGCAATTGAAACTGCTGAAGCTTGGGAAATCCTGCTTGCCAAGTGCTGTTTTATATAAAGAAAAGAGAAAAGAAAAAGGACAAGAAAAGAATAAAAAATCCTTATAAGCTTAAAGGAAGCTTAAGTAAAACAATGCTGAGAACAGAGGGAGGAGATAATTGGAATTGGGAGGTGTATGGAAGTCTTTTTTTATCAGGGTTATCAGGACTCTACTAAAGGTTTCACACATGCCTATGATTATTTCAGGGAGACAGAATTCCTCACAGCTGCAGACCTCAGCTTGTGTCTTCGGTATTACTACTGTCCCAGCACAGCCTGACATCTTGGGAGCCATAGGTCTGTATCCTGTCATGGTCTTCCTTCAGAGTTATCACTCGGTGCCATACTTACTAGAACTGTTCCTAAAGCAGTTTTCTTTGTAATTTCAGGCATTTGTGTTTGAAAAATGATCCAAAACCTTCAGCTCAGTAACATCCTGACCTTGCCGAGGGCATTGCATTGTGTCTGGCCACTCATTGAAGTTGCTTTGTGCTTCATTCCCAGTGTGTAAGCGGGGACAGCGATCCCTACTCAGCCTCTCTGGCCTGCTTAGGTTGCAAGCTCCTTGGTGCAAGGATGCTGTTTGTGAATGCACGGCACTTCTCACGGTATGGACCTGAGCTGACATGGATCGTGGATATGCCAGTGTACAGTAATAAACAGCATGTGAGGCCCGGCTCTGCATAGGACCTGCTTCTCCTCAGATGAGTGTCATGTTAATGGCAAGGAGGATATCACCTTTACCACAACAGACTTTTAACTCAGCTGTCCTCTTAATTGCCACTATTATTAGGAAAATTGAGCTCTTCCCAGCTTCTTCTATTCCCTACCAAAGGAGAAGATCAGTTTGTGTTGTATGCCACTGTCCTGATTGATTTGACAGAAGGTCTCAAAGGTGCAAAGTGTTTCTCAGACGCACCTACTCTGCCCCAAGCGAACTTATAGCTAAACAGAACTGCGGTATTTTACAAATTGTGTTTAGAACATGCTTGATTAAAAACCTGCCTAAATTCCAAACCTAATGAACCTTAAACTTTCACATTAGATACATTAATTATGGTGGTCCCAGTGGCATGCTAGCACAGGGAAGTTATCCTGCCACATTAATATGAAAATGAAGGGTTGCTGTAAGAACTAAATTAAAAAAATAGACAAATAATAAGACTCCATCGCTAAAGCTGTTGTGCCTCTGAATTAAGTTACTGTCTTTTGTTTTTTCTTTTTAATTAATCAGGTGGCTGCAGCGGTAGCAGTGTTCCCAAAGGCATTGCTTAAAAAGCCATGGGCTGATGGGAAGCAACAGAAATAACCGATGACTTTGCCATTGGTGCTTAGGTGCCATAGCAATGATGAACGTGAGGTGGAAAGACAGATCAATTTGCTATTCATTAATATTACAGTGTAGTGTTCTATTTTGATTCATGTCTTTTCAATTTATAAGGAAACACTAATCAGTGCTTACAATCGATGTTAATGCACATAGATAAACACATCAAGAGGTGTTGTCGAAGGATACTGTATGCTGACAAGTTTCTTCAGCAGCAGAACACCTTGGAGAACTGTCATTCCTGGGTAAAGGTGGTCACTCCCAGGCCTCAGCCTTGCTCATTTGTGCCAATGAAATTATCTAGAGGATTGCCTATGAACCAGATTGCTGAAATAGTGCAAGTTAAAAAAAAAAAAAAAAAAGTGTTCTTGTTCCCTCGGAATTTTCATGTCGAATTTCAACCAGATTGTTGCAAAGATTGTTTACACTGCAGTTCCATAAACATTTGTATTGGCGTAACTGAGAGAAACATTGAATAGGGTAAGATGTGGGGTAGGAAAACCACATTTAAAAAATATTAGCAAGAAAAACCTTAAATATCCTCTTAGCTGTATGTCACACCTGCTGTTGCTGCAAAGTCTCCATCCAGGCAAATTTAGTCCTCACCAAATGAACCTCTGAGTGAATTAAGAGGAACTTAATGTAGATAGGAAGGTTTACATCCCTTCAACCCAGTATCAACTACTTCTGTAGGCTCCTAGCTTTCCACGAGTCTGTGTGATCTGAGCAGAGGTGTCCATCTTCGGGCTAAAGGAGATGGCTGCCGTCACTTTGAACTCACAGCCACTTGCTCTCACCCAGGCAGAGGCCAGGACAGTCCTTTCTGACTGACCCTGACCT
>NW_009614729.1:23060-49815 GCF_000690535.1 Cariama cristata
TCAGCAGGCACAGGGCAGACTGGTCCTGCTGGCCTCAAGGCCGTGCTGCTGGAAGTCAGTTCAGGAGCCCCTCTCCTTCCTTCTTCCACCACTAACATGTTATAGATGGTCAGGTGGTGTAAGTAAAGCCTTGCCAATCTATGCTGCCTGAAAATCTGGGTTGTGCTGCTTAAAGCACATTGGCTTTCCCATGCACACTTGTCTGTGCCTAACAAGTGAAAGTGGGTGTTTAGAATCCCATTACAGGTTCATTAAGGCACGTTCCATATGAAATTGATTACAAATTCCACTGCAGCCAAGCAAAAGACTGTTAATTAGCTAATTATTGCCCAACATACATTCAAAAGGCTTGCTCAGTTGCTTGAACTTTCACTTCATATTTCACGCATTTTCTGCATTGAAATTCAGCAGCATAATGGGGCACACATTGATCTTGAGCTCTTCCTTTCGTCGAGGCTGAACAGATGCCCAAATGCCAAGCTAATCTTCCGAAGGCAAGGGGGCTGGTGCCTCACCCTTTGCTCTTAAGCCTCTTTCAGTCCTTGCCAACGTCTTTTCTCTTCTTGCTTCGCTCCTGACAAGCGAGGAAATGAAATTTGCATTAGTTTTTCTGTCTGTGGCTGCAGCCCTCTTTGTTAAGCAGATGAAATCACACCAGCCAGTGGAGCTCCTCTTGACTTTTGCCTTCACTTCTCCGAGGCCCCATTCCTCAATAATGTTGAATTCCTTCTCCTCTGAAATGAACACATGCTGCTCATAGTCGAGGTTGAGCTGATGTAAATTTGCATTACCATTGGCAATAGAACAATTCTGAATTTACCCCATCTGAAAGCCCAGCCTGGCAAGGAGATGAAAGCGTTCAGCATCACTCAGAAGCAAACTTGAACTTCTAGCATGTCAAATTTCCGCGAGTTCTTAATTTTTAGATGTTCCTTCAGGCCTGGGTGAGATATCCCCACCAGTGTACATCTGCACAGCTTCACTGATATTGATGGTACCACTGCAGTGCATGCAGCGTCGGGTTTGGCCCCAGTGAGTATCATCTTTCACCGCTCATGCCCCCTCTGAGGGCTCAGTCTGTCTGGGCTGTATCGTAAGCTTGGTACCCATTGACTTCGGTAGCGCTGTGCAGATCCGCACGGGTGGCAGATCTGTGTTTATTCCCTCCAGGGAAACTGGTTATCACCAGCACCTGGAGATTGTTGGATGGTACCTCTTCCTGCAGGCATGGAAGAATCTCCCACCACCCTGATGTCCTCAGGGCTCGCAGTCGCTGATACTCCGTTTGTGGGTTACTTTCTTTACTGGTGAGGTGTCCCTGGGTTCTGCCCTTGATTCGCTGTCAGAGGCTTTTCACAAAACTTTAGTAGTACTCAGGATCATACATGGTGCAACCTTGAACTGGAAGTTTCAGCCTGGAAGTTTCACTGTGCCAGCGATCTTGCATTGTCAAAAACTGGCCTAGTTCAAACGCACAAAAGATAATGAAGTCATGGTGATGCTATTGAGTTTTCATGTGAAATATTTGCGATTCTTTCATTCCTGAATCCTGTACATAAGGATTCACTGATTATATTGCTGTTCTCTGGCCTAGATACCGTAAATATTCTCACATTGCCATGGTGAAGACCTGCCTAGTCTGTTTATGCACAAAGGGTGATTTATTCATTAAATAAATATGTAATTTTTTTGTTTCTTTGTTTAAAAATATTTCCACAGTACTGTCAGAACCCACAACAATGGAGGCTGTGATTTATCACTCACATTCCTCTAACCAAAGAGAAGTTTATTAAAAGATTCAGCGAATGAACCCACGCTTCTATCATTCCCTCTCCAAATGAAATTGAAGCAGAAGTACAGAATTAACTCGATGAGCTCTTTAAAACACAAAAAGAGAGGGGGGAAAAAAGAAAACAAAAATGAGAGATGGGAAAAAATGAAGTCGGAGAAAAATAACAAAGAAAACGTCAGCCAAGTGCATAGGGAGGGGTAGTGACAGCTGTACTGAGGGATGGATCCAGCTGAAAGGAGAATTTTCATCTCAGGTTTCTGTAATAGCCAACATTTGTTGGAAGCACAGGAGTGTTGACCCCCCCCCATCTCCTCCCTAACAATTCAGTACATATTTTAGCAGGAGGTAGCTATTCTCATACAGAAATGGAGTGCAGGCAGAAATCTGTCTGGAACTGATTTGACTGAGTGAGTGGAAGTTTCCGTACAAAGCAGGGAGCAGACAGTTTATTAGGAGCAGACACCTCATTCTACCTCGGCTGCCTAGGGCCAGTCCCTTACCCAACGCTAGCTGCCCATGGTGTTCCCTCCAGAAAACCTGAGGCAGAAATTGAGCTGTTCTCTCATTTATATGTAGCTGAGCAGTTACAGTGCTTCCTTCAATTGCCAGAGGTAAACGCTCGGTTCCCATCTCGGCCTGATGTGGTTCAAACCCTCGCTCACATGGTACCTGCACTGAGCGTGAGGCTAGATTTTATTGCAAACCCAAGTGCTCTTTGCTTTACTGAATCTTCACCACCGATTTGCAATGATTCCTGAAGGGATCGAGAGAAGACATAAGGTGTTGTACCCTCAGTGGGTCCAGAGATAGGGAGTCCTACATTTTCATCTCTGTTCTCCAGGATTGTCTTTGCATTTTGCATGGAATGGTCCTAGGTTAAAACAAGTAGCCTGGGAGTGAGCATCCCCACTCCCTGCTCTGTTAGTGACTGTATCATTGACTGGAGCAAAGAGAGTGCAGTGACATGTCCCTTATTGCCCAGGGCAGAGTAAGTGGCATGTAAGAGAGAGTGTCCATCATTTTAAGCAGGAGGTTGAGATGATAGCGTTGAGACTCCTTCTCTACACATCTCCCCCAAACCTCCCCCCAGGCCAAAGCCTTACAGTGTGAGGTGACAAAGATGGTGTGCAAAGTCCAAGGGGGAGTGTGTCAAAAATTCTCGGTGACTTCTATTATTCATCCTTATTCAAAAGGACTATCCTCTTACTCTTAAGCAGGAGACTGGGGTCTTTCTAACCGGAAGCAATAATCCAGTATTTCATTGGCAAGAAAATGACTGTCACTTCCACCAAATCCCAACTGTGTCCAAAATGCATTATGTCAAATAGCTAACAGTGTTCTTATGGCAAAATGTGTTTTTGTCTAATACCTAGATCATATCTGCCAGCAAAATGAATTCTGTCAAAGTCCCTCGAAGCCCTCTGTCAAATTAAAATATGTTTTCCCCACCTGAAGACAGATCTCTTACTCTGATGGCAAAATTCATTTGATATGATCCCTTAAGCTTTTCTCCTGGAAAATCATTGTGTTAAAATTCCAAAGCCACTTTGCAGAGAAATGTAATTTCACCCTCTCTCCACCCTCACTGCTATTGTTAAAGATTTTTTGTTAAAAAAAAAAAAAAAGAAGAAAATTCAGGCATAATAACAATGATTTTACTTCTCAGAACAATTTATATAAAAAAAGACATGGAAAATTACAAAGCCTTTTTTTATAGTCCATGTTCAGGGCAAAAGGGTTAAAGAAGAAGAAAATATCTGTCAAATAACAGCAGCAATAAGAATGAAGTGTAAAATGTATACATATATAAGACTGATGCACAGAATATGCATTATTTGACAGGTGCAACGTTTAGAAAGATAACAAAGAAACAGTAAATTGTTGCAAGGGCAAAATGATCTTTCTTTTCCTACAAATGCAAATGCAATGATGGGCCTCCTCCAGAGTCCGCCTCCAGTCATTCAGCACTTATACCTGGTTGTCATATGGATGTCACGGTCAATTATATTTCAAATAATCACTTTCAAATCCAGCTCTGGATAGCGTTGCGATTCAAATGCACCAGACTGTCAATATTTCAACCCAGTGGGAATCAGAATCCGTAGTGAAGGGAGCAGTTCATGAACTTGTTGGATAAATTAGAAATGATGCCACGTTGTGAAGGCACTCAGGAATAGATTTTTAAAAGTTTAGGACGTATTTTAGGGTATTCTCCCTTCCCTTTCACATGCTTTTCTGTTTGTGAAATGCCACTTCATAAGACACTTTAAACAGGCATATTCTTTTGCTTAGGGGAATATGATTAGTAAATTACATTAATTGCCAAAGGGTAAAGATACAGGGTGCAGCAATTATGCCTGTATTGGTTTCTGAACTGTATTAATTTTGAGAAGATAAAAACAAGGATCAAGGCTCTTTTGAGAGACACTAATACACACAAAAGCTTTGGTTTTGTATCTTTGATCGATTAGTACTGGAATGAAGGAGGAGCTTCTTACTGGGAAATTGTGAGCTGTGGTTAGAATTGCAAAAGGAGGGTAGGAACCCAGGCATGCTTTCTGTTGTGCTGCAGGACTGAACTAGTGAAGGAGCAATGAGATGGTGATGGGAGGTGGCTGGACTGCACTCTGACCTTCCGTGTGACCTTGGGTCATAAGTGGCCAATATGTATTTGTGGGAGGCTTTGCGTGCTAACAGAAGTAGTTTTTTTTCCCCTCATAATTAGGAAGTTGCATGAAAATGTCCTGGTATTGTTTCAAGCAGTAGAGACCAAATTCTGGTCTCTCGTAGAGGGGCTTCCATTAAATCAATGCTCCCTCTCTGTAGTCTCAACTGCTGAGAGGCAGGTTGGGATTTAGCAAGTGATTTAAGTTGATCTGAATTCCCCAGAAGTGATAGGTCTTGCCTGCCCTTTCCTGGGTCTGGGCTTCTCAGCTTTTCTGCTGTGTAGAACTAACTAAACACCAGCAGTCCAGGGCTGTGGGTCAGGGAACAGGCCAGCTGAAAAACAAGAAAAAATAAGACAAGTTTTTGCTTTTGGTGCAGAATTAGATCAGCTTAAAGTGATTGTCAGATTTCAGTCTGACACCGTGACCTGGTCAAAGCTGGGCTAGAACTGCCTCACCTTCCCATACACTAGAAGAACAATAAACACCTAACTTCTGATAAATGGGGCTGCACAGGTAGTGGAGCTCAGAAGGGTGAATAAACCCTAGGAAACAGACAGCAGTGCCAAATGTGAGTGTAAACTTACCCCTGCCATCCTTAAACTAGGCTCTAGCATGCCACAAACATGCATTTAGACTATGAGAATGCAATAGGTCAGCTTTCGGTGACCCTAGAGATCATTTATGTTAACATCAGCTGGAAATTTATCAGTGGCTCTTGTTTTTAAATTGGCATTATTGTCCCTTCTGCCCCCACATTCCTAACAGAGGAAAGATAGGATCAGGGACTGGATATCTGTTGTCTTTACTCATGGTAAGGAAAGTATCTGACTTTCTAAAAGCTCGTCATTTAGGCATAATGGGAGTGAAAACAGGGTGAAGTTAAACTGAAGGAATTTGCAAATGGGAATTGATCCATAATAGATCTGATCTGGGGGAAAAAGTCAATCAGATATTTCTGTTTTCCATAATTGGTAACTGATAATCTGCATAGGTCTCTGGGTTATCCAGCATATTTGCAACAAAGCTATGAAAACTAAGCTATTTCCTTAAGTATCAGGTTTTGGCCTCTTAACAAAACAACCCATCTGCTGCAGGACTTGACAAGAACTCTGCCCTTCACAGTCTGCAAATTCGATATGATTTTGTTCATCTTCAAATTCATACAATGGCTTGAAAGTCTCCCTGCTCTAGATTTAATGGTTTCTTAGGCTGTCTTTATGTGTATGTGTGTGTGTGTTCGCTCTACCACTTACATGATGCATAAACATCCTTTCAGTAATTGGTGGTGTGGAGCGCACAGTTGTGAACTTAGCATCACTGTAGCTGTGCCCTGAATAGGAAGCTCGTGTTCTTCAGCGAGAGAGAGAACAATACACAGTTATTTAGATAAGCATGCAGTAATTGCAGATAATTACGTTCTATATTTGTAGATGGATCAAAATACATTATTTAAAAAAAATCCTCTCTGCAATTATACACCTACACATATATCAGAGTTTAATAACTGCATTGCATGAGCTTTGCCAATACACACATGGAGCAAAGTGTGTAGTAAAGTCAGCATACAAATTAAAAGCTAAACACAAGTACAACAGAGGCTTTGATAGCAGGAGGGCTAAATAAAGTGGTACTTTGGCAAACACTACTTTTTCCTTCTCAGGATTTCTGTGCACCACGTCATTGCATGGGATTCTGGCCCTTCAGGGACAGCTTGCCTGGTGATGAAGGCCAATTTGCAATTAGCCAAGGGTTCAGTTCTGATGCCTGTGACCAATTTCCTTAATGATACTTCAACATGCAGATGTAAAGCAAGGGCCATCTGTTTGAAAACAGCCACTGACTTGGGATGAATTTACTGAGAGTGGGGGGACATTTGAGGCTGTAGGCCCAGTTAGGTCCATCTCAAGTGGCATATGTTGCTGCTCAGGAGATCAGGGAACCAGATCAACAGCCCTGTGCACTCTCCCTTCCCACCATGGCTGCCACGTTTTGCCTGAAGAAAACTAATCAACAGCAAAGTCCATGTATTTACATGGAAAACCTTCCACGGGCACCAAATGTCTTTGGCTGGGTTCTGCTGGCAAGACAATGTACACAGCAAGATCTGTGTCACAGGAGATGGGGGTGGTGAGACACCCACAAAATACATAGACACACGTATGTGGACACACACTTTTTTGAGGAAAGAGACCAATTCAGTTAATTTACCATCTGCTGCAATGTTTGGACTCTGCGTCTCTCAGCTGGCTCTCATCTTTGTGCAAAACGTTTTTTGACTCTTGGAAGGATTATTGTTCTGGGAACCTTTTGGACTGACTCTTGCATCTACACACAGGGACATTCCCCCCACCCACTCCACCCTCTCTTGTCTATTCTGCCTCTGCTTAGGAAAGCATTACCTTTGCACCTTCGGGCCTTTGCAATATT
The DNA here is from genome assembly GCF_000690535.1 of Cariama cristata. Classification (NCBI taxonomy): domain Eukaryota; kingdom Metazoa; phylum Chordata; class Aves; order Cariamiformes; family Cariamidae; genus Cariama; species Cariama cristata. Next base: position 29,949 of record NW_009614729.1, read on the forward strand.
GCTGTGTCCCCCACGTGATTGGGTTACTATATCCGAAGGAATTGGAAAGGACAAGCTCATGGTCTGTGAAACAGCATTTCATTAAGTGTCCCTTCCTTTTTATGGGTTAATCATGTCTTTGTGACTATTTTACGCTTCTGTAGTAACACAGTCTTTATTATTTATGTTCTGATAGGGCCTCGAGGGTCCACAGGAGGCTGGGGCCTTGCTGTGTTAGATGCTGTGCTGGGAGCAGAGATGGGTTGAGCCACATGCTCAGGTATGGCCTTGCCTATGGACATCTGAGATTCAGATCTCATCCTCCCCTTCCTACCGGAACTAGCACAATTCCCTTGGGACTAAATCCAACATGGGGTTCATTATACTCCCGTGTCCATGGGACTGTGGTATCCCAGAAGTGCATGTAAGTCAGTAAGGGCTGGGAGAAGTGGGGATAAGGAGCTTTTCATCTGTATTATCACCCCTCCCTCCTTCACCACCATCTTTAGCACTTTGCCTTGCCTCTGCAGAGCCAGAGCAGCCCTATAGCTTCCCTCTGCCTCTTTCGGTCTATACATTGGGAAAGGAGATAGAGATGTCTCAGTGGACATAGAAGAAATACCCCATGCTGAATGGCTGCAAACTGCTCTGTCTCTTGGAGAGGGTTTTTCTCCCCAGTTTCTGCCAAAGTGTGCTGGGTGGCCTGTCACCGTGCTGATGCTCAGAGGTAACACAGGGGCTTTGTCACAGTTGGCTCAGCATGAGGATTTATCCTGAATCGTTAATACTTTTGTTCCACTTTGTAGGACATGCTGTTAATAAACCATGTAAATCCAGAGAGCTAGGATTTTGAGGGACTTAGAACTGAAAGAAAGGGGTTGTCATTTTAGCCACTTTTTTTTTCTCTTTTTCTCCCTGCATCCCATTCTATTACAGCAGTAATAAGGATGACAGCAGAAATGGCCTGAATCTATTTGAATGACTCTATCCTGAACAGCAGTCACCACTGTCCCCATCTGATACTTCACAAGCATTGTAAAAAATGTTCTTAACGCTGACAGTCATTTGAAGAAAGAGGACAAATCTCAAATAACCCTGTGAATGTTCCTTTTTCTTATATCAAGTTTTCCTTTTGTCTTTTTACTTCTAATCAGCTAGTATATAGGCAGCTATGTGGCTGGGTGGTGCAGGATTGGGACCGTGTGTGAGAACCCAAGCTTCAGAGCCTGCAGTGAAGGTCGAAGGACCGTAAGGTTTATTGCCATCACCACTGGCAGCAGCTGTGTGTGTGTGTGTTAGGCAACTGGGCAGAGCAAGCTGTGGGGATGTTCTGGAAGCAATGGGGAAAAAGAAATATGGTCTTCTTGGAGAAACAAGATGATCCAGCCTCTAAAAGAATTAGTCTCTCTCCATTGCCTCTAAAGGGAGCCTAGAAACCTATAATTTAGTTAGGGGTAGTGAATCCCTTCTCACTGTTAGGTTGTAGGACCCTCAGGCTGCAGGCAGAGAGACAGACAGAGAGCTCTGTCCAGATTCAGCTGTGCCTGAAGCAGTGGTCCTTGCCTTTTGCCACCCTCCAGCTCCTGATCTCCCACCGGTCTGTGGGCTGAGATGCTCCTGCTAGCAGCTGTTCCCCGTTTGTACATGGTCTTCACAGTTTAAACACCCTGCTGCCATGCAGTGTTTTGACTTGGACAGCTTTGAGAACAGTTGCTAGCAGAGTTTCACTAATAGGCTAGAGAAAAGAGATGTGCTGGTGAGGATATCTCCTGCGCCTGGTGTGGCGGTGTGGAGGGCAGTTGTCCGCCTGTGTTTTAGGGGAGTTAAATAGTTGTTTCATGATGCCATTTGATGCCTCAGCAAGTGGATTCTTATTACTTCTAGTAATTCTAGTTACTATTGGTAGGAGATAGTCTGAGCTCTCCTTGAGGCTGGATGAGTTGAAGGAAAGGGTTCCTTGTCAGTCTCTTCAATGTCTTTTTCTTCTGGCCTGTCTTTGGGATACAACTGATGCACTTTATGTGTTCTGCTTGTCCCTTTAGCGTATAAACAACATTTTCATCTCTCAGAAGGTGATCTCGCAACTACTTTAAAGATATATTTTTTTTTCATTGGTTTGGATGGTAGGAATTTTGACGTAGAAGTTCTTGGTGCTAGGACACTCAAGTCACTGCATGAACAAATATTGTTCCTCGGTATTCTGGAACTGGATTCAAAATGACTGTAATAGTTTTAAACCAGTATGGTTATCACAGCCATGGAAGGCTACAGGAAGCTGTAAATTACAGTGATTTTTAGCTTCTCAGATGGGCAAAAATCAAAATATTGGGTCAGATCAAAGGTCTGTGTAGCTGGTATTCTGCCTCTGGCTGCTGACCAGTGGTAGAGGCATGGAGGAGTGCCTTCAGAACAGTACATGCAGGGAAACAAGCCTGTCCTGTTACCTCCCCAGCAGTCTGCTTCAGGGATTTTCAGCAGTGAAGATTACTTCCAGAGTCTGTGGTGTAGTGGCCAGGAATGATCTAGTCTCATGTAACTTCTCTCTGAATTGATCCAAGTGACAGAGGCATTCCCTTTTCCTGAAGCTTTTTTCCCAAAAATAGTGGTGAACATAAAAAAGTAGCAGTGGGGTTAAACTATCCCATATGAAGTCAGAAAGCTACTCTGGCAAGTTGCATCTACTCCTGAATTTGTGTATGTGACATTGAAGCTACTCAGAGTGGTTCCCTGCTGCTTTCGGCTCTGTGCAGAAGGATGTGATGTGACTCTGGTCTTGTAACTATGGACCAGCTGGACTAAACATCCACAAGAATGTGGGGTCACGTCTGGGCTCTGGCTTCTCTTGCAGAGGTAGCGTTGTCAGGGGGATGATACAGGAATCAAACACTAAAGAACTTTTATTTCTTTCTTCGCCTTTGCCCCTTAGAGAAACTTTATCACAACTCTGGATAGCCTGTTCATTAGTACTGACAATAAACATATGCTGTTTCTCTTCCCAAGTCACTGCATTATGTGGCAATTACTTACTATGTGTTTTCTCCTCCTTTTATATATAATCTCATTTTAACGTGCGTGTCACAGTTTTAATAAACTGGAGTTCAAAGGATGAGCAATTATACAAATCTTTCATTTCACACATGAAAAGCATGATTTTAAAGTTGTCAGCAAAAAAAAAAAAAAAAAGGCATTTCTTTGATTCACTTCTCAATGCAATTACCTAATGTCTGTTGTGGGTCTCAGCAAAGCAGAACTTCAGCTGGTGTAAATCCACAGAGTGCCTTCAATTTCAGTGTCTTACACCAGTTGAAGGTTTGGCTTCCAAGGTGGATTACTGCAACTTTCAAGATAAGAAATGAGGTTGGAGTTTATCCACAGCCAAAATGAAAACAGTGATGGTTGGTGCCCTGGTTTGGTTCAGTCCTGTGGGATTTTTATCCTTTCTAAGCATTTTGTTTACACTTAAAAAAAAAAAAAATCTTGCAGAGGTGTGGAGGTGCTTCTGTGCAGGTGTTTCCTCCTGCTGTGGGAAATGAGCAATTCAGGGTTTCAGAGCACATACCTGGGGCAGCTGGTAAAATCTGGTTTTAAGCAGTCGGTTGTATAAGGCCTGTCGTTGGTTGAGGTTTTACCAGTTACCTTCAATCCCATCTGCATTAGAGGCAATGCAAGACTGTAGTGTAAAGTTTCTTTCCTAGTGTCCGGAAAGTCCTTGAGCAATCTGCACGAGTCCGTTTCACCCTTCCTCGACCTTCTTGGAGCAGACTGAAGTGACATCCTGGGGGAACAAAATCACAGCGACTTTAAGTCTTCACTAAAAAATGGGCTGAAATTGATATATTGAAAACTTCCTGAAGACACAATACTGTGGAGCTCGCTCTGTTAGCATTTGCAAAGTACTTTGAGATCCTCTGATGAAGGGTGATAGTGTAAGTGCAAAGCATCACACATTTTTTGCTATCGTGAGTTCCTTGGGGGTGAAATCCACCGTGCATGCATCCTCTCAAAGGCAATTCTGTGAAATTTCCATTTTTAACATTAGGACTGCGGTGTAGAGCACAGCTGACTGCTCAGAGGCGAGGATGCAACTGCAATATTTTTAATCATAGCACTCCACTGTTTTTCAAATAGAGCATTCCACTTGACATGATGGGTCGCTGTTCTTAGAGGGCTTTACTTTAGCTGGGGTAAGTGACTGGAAAAAACCTCAGCGCCAGCATCTGTGGGAGAGCAGGTGGGGAGGTATGTGATTGGTACAGCAAGAATTTCCCTCTGCATCACGATGAAACTATTTAGTGTAACCCTTAGTTAAAAAGTAAATTGGCTAAATGGCTCCACTCACATTATCCCTCTGTAATAAGCATCGTGGCTTATCCTGTAATGCTCCTCCCCTCGTTTTTTGTTTAAGTGTGCTACTGTAGAGGCATAATTTTCATAAAAACATTCTGGGGAAAGGGAGAAAAAAAAAGAAAACCAAAAATACCCTGCAGAACCTTCTGCATTCACCCAAAGAAACAGTATTTCAAATTATGCAAAATGATTAGAACCTAGTTCTGCATTAAGGGAAATTACAGCACAATGCAGAAAATGGGAGGTGGTGGCATTGATATGGAATTATAAAATAAGAGAATATTGCCTGGAGTCCAGTGCTTTTCTCATGTTACTCTGTTTCTTTTCTATTTTTCTTTCCACTTTGTCCTTGCATAAATGTAGACACCCTTAGTCTGAGTGGAAAGAGCTCTCACATAAGAAGTGTATCCTAAGTGAGTGGCCTATGAACAGAAACGAGCCTGGACTCTGAGGCCGGAAAACTGCTGCAATGTGTGTAGTGCTGCTGAAGACTCTCCTTATATGCAAGCATATAACCAGGAGCCAGTCTTTAGGTTGTTTAGACCTGTTTTGTTCTATCCACACGTCAAATATGCAAAGGAAATAGAATTGAGCCCTCCACCTGCTTCTCCAAGACAAGAATTTCGTCCCTTCCTTTCAACCATTAGATCATATGAAGGTTTTATTCTCCTGTGCAGTCATGAAGTCTAGAAACTCAGTGATACAAAAAGAAAGGCAACACTGGCAGTGATCACAGGGCTCCTGGACCTGCAGCCTCAATTAAAGCACCAAATGCTGCCTGAGCTGATAACACGGAGACCTGCACCCTCCTTTTTGTCTTCACCTCCTCAGTTTGGCCAGGCAAAAACTCACAAGCTGCTTTTTCCGAGCATTAGCTCAGATTGTGTGGCCTCGGTGTTGCCAGGCACAGGAGCAGGTTGCTGACCAGTATGTGTTTATGAGCACTTAGCTACTGTATGTGGCAGAGAGAAACCTGCCTGTGCCTGCTGACACCAGATGCACACCTGGGCTCGTCCTTGGTGTGTTGGTAGGACACTCGTTGGTAGGACACTCGGTCTTCTGATGGAGGAGATAAAGATGGAACCAGCGAGTCTGTGAAAACGGCATGGGTTTGGGTGGCATCGTAAATCAAGGTGGACTGGACTGCATGCCTATTTCCCTTTCCCCAGACCAAAAGATAATGGATTTAAGTCTGTAACGTTGTCAGCTGTTCTTTCTCCTCTCTTTTACACCGTCTTCTTAATTTTTGTATTTATCGATGGCTGTGCTAACACAGATATACTCTGGGTTTTGAACTGTGCGGATGCTCGGATGACACTTAAATCAATATCAAGTGGCAGTTTTATTTTCCCAGCCTTAGACACAATCTGTACAATGTGCTAACACTGTTTGTGAGTTAAATGAATGCAAGAATTTATAGGTGCATCTTGAAGGTGCTGCTTCCTTTAATCATGCCAGATAAAGGAATTCCTGCCTTATGCAAAGCAGGAGTGTCATCTGGTTAATGGGAAGATACTTAGCAGATGTAAGCTGCGTGAATCCTTCATTTAAATGACTGCATTTACAGCCCTAATCGGACAAAGGAAACTGTGGACCAGCAAGAAACAAAGGCTGCCAAAAAGAGAAAATATCTGCCATTGGGTATGCTCTGGCAGGTTGAGGGTAATTTTCATAGTCTGTAATGTAACAGTGTAATATTTTATTTGTTTTTATTGCCATTGCTCCCTTTATTGCCACAGCCGGACACCACATGGTGGCCTGGCTGTGCAGACACAGCGTCAGATGCTGCAAAGATCATGGTGCCAGTCACCCTCTCAATAAGAAGTATCAAAGATGTTGTTGGGATTACAGTGGGTGTGTGAACATTAACTCCGTGGGCAAGAGATTTGCAGATTAGCGTGCAAAATGTGCAGATCTTCTAGGCACTGTCAGTGGGGAAATGTCTGTAATGTAGACTGCTTGCTCATAAACTGCATGGTCTCCTGTGCCGAGATAGTCATCTGAGTGCTGAGATAGCTGGCAGACCAGCTTCCTTCCTAGGAGATTCTAACAAATACATCAGCAGGGAGATACTGAGATACTCAGCCTGTGACTGTATAAATAGTCAACCCTCTCCTGGTGAAGAGCAATTATTCTTTTGACAGTCTTCCATATTCACTTCTTCTAAAAGCCAAGAGCAGGGCTGTTTACAAAATGTGAACAGTGTCAGGAAGAACATCCAAATTCACAAGTTGGTTCTGTTTCAAAGGATTGAAAATGAATTTGTGAAAGAACCAGTATTCTGAAATGTTCTGATGATCTTTTTCCTTAAATGGGAGAAATGAAGATACCTCAGGTGTACCAAAAATTGTGTTTCATCAAACACATTTCTTAGAGCAATGATCCAGTGAAAGAAACAGTGATGGGAGGGGAGGTTTAGATTGGATATTAGGAAAAATTTCTTCCTCGAAAGGGTTGTCAAGCATTGGAACAGGCTGCCCAGGGAAGTGGTGGAGTCCTCATCCCTGGGGGTATTTAAAAGACGTGTAGGTGTGGTGCTTAGGGACATGGTTTAGGGGTGGGCTTGGCAGTGCTAGGTTAACGGTTGAACTCAATGTTTTTAAAGGCCTTACACAACCTAAACGATTCTGTGATTCTAAGTAATACTGTTGGTATATCCAACAGTAGGACCACAGCTACAAGTAATTTATGAAATACCTGAGGATAGAAAGTGTTCTATCAGTATGGGAGTACAATGTAAACAATCATTAGGGTATATTCACTACTGTGCTGTCTGATCTCCAGATGAGCCACTTTAAAAACACTGAGCCTGTCATCTTCCAGGAAATCAAAAGCTCATTTAAATACCAGGATCCACAGAGAGCAGTTCAAACAATATACATCTCTTGACAAAAAGAGGCTCACTCATCGAACACAAAGGAATGCACTTTTACAAAACTACATGAGAATTAAATCCACAATGCAGCATGTGCTTTGTTTGACAAGTGATGATTAACTGCTGACAATATAATTTCAGTTTTGATACAAACTTGTTTTTCATTAGAAACTAATCAGGGAACATTTGCATGGGGTGGGACAGCTTCCTACAAGGCAGGAATGTTTGTAGTTCAGTGACTCTGCTGACACATTTACCTCTCTCTGAACATGTATCCTACGGCAGAAATCCAAGGGTCAGATCTTCTTCCCAGTAAAACTGGAGCTTTTTTATCAACTCCAAGGGCTTTGGATCTGAGGGATGCAATGCCCTAGGCAATGCTCTTGATAAGGGGGTGCTTTGTGAACTATACTAATTTTCAGAAAATGCAAATTGGTGGATTCAAGACAACTCCCTGGAAGGCAGCCATTCCCTTTAGAGGAGGAGATTTAGCTCTTTCCAAGAATGATCTGGAGTATCTTGTCTTACAGTGGACCAGGATACAATATTACTGTGCTTGCTTCAGAGAATTATACCTGCGGTGTAGTGGGGGGAAAAAATAAGAAAGAAGCCAATCAGCTAACTTTCCTTTGAGTCTGGGTTACATCTTGGCCTGACAAGGTTAACATTCAATGCATAGGTCAGAGCTCCAGCTTCCGGAGAGGAAAACACACATCTCAAAGACCACTCTGGACCTTCAAATTATCCTTTGGCTCAGCTTTAATGCTGTAACTTCTCATGGGATGGAGTCTGTCTCTAGTCTGCCTGCCTCAAGGTGGGGAGCAGTAAGTGTAGAGCTGTCCCTGCCTCCCTCCTGAACCCGTTCTTGCTGTTCACAAGGTATCCTCTGCATCGGAGAATACTGCCCTGCTCTTCTGAAGTATCAGAATAGAATCACAGCATATACAATCCATTCTGCTCATAGCTGATGATGATGCTCATTCAAAAATGGAAAGAATAACATTAGGGTAATGTAGAAAGTCAAATTACCCAGATCATAGAGAGAGGCTGTGGCTGAGACCTGAAAAGAATCAAAGACTCATTAACTTGCAGATTTCACCACTAGACACTACTCCTATCTCCTGGGTTTCCAAAGTGCAAGTGTTGCTATAGTAAATTATGATTCTCAAAGGTTAATTTTTAATAAAGCAGTTAATGTATGTTATTTAAACAATGATTATTAAAAACCTGTTTGAGGTTTACAATATAATAGGTAATTATCTTCTCCAGAACAGTTACAACAATGCAGCACATTCTTGTCTTCAGTGATCCGCTGGTATTTGTTTAACCTATAATAGCATTCTTATTAAACCTAAGCTAAATGGACATAATTCAAGGTATCACAGCAAATTTCAAGGAAAACAGCTCTGACTCAACTGAGTTTCTTTCCATGCTAGTTATAGCTGCCTTTTTTGTTAATATGACTTGACCCAAAACTCTTGAGGTCCACCAGATGCTACTCATCAGCTGCAGAGAGCAGTAGTCAGGCCCAGTACCTGTCAGACTTAAAGCTCAGGCCCAAGCTAATGTAATCACCCACTGTCTGTTCAAATAACCAGTTCTCTGCATGAGCCATGGTGATATTTTCCAGCAGGGCAGGAAGTTCTTACCAGCTGCGGGACTTTGATGGATCTGTAAGAGTCTGAATTTTTCTGATCTAGCTAGGATGATGGATCTTCGCCTCATTCAGACGTCTTGGAGGGTGTCATGCTGATGCAATGAGAGTGAAGCAGTGGTAAAGCCCTTCTCCCTTGCCATGGCATAAAGCATCCACCAAACAAGTGGTTGCTAATGAGGGGAAGGGGTACATTTTTTCCGAGTCCTGTGGTGACCCCCATCAAAAGCTGTCAGTGAAACCACGACAGTTTAGACTAGCTGATATGATATTGCTTTCTCAGTCTGAAGTCTTTCTAAGACTTTTATTTTTTTCCCCACAATAGTATCTCTTTCATGGATGATTTGTAATAGAAGTTTCATTATAGGATCACAAAACACTGGGGAATATGTTAATATGGTTCAGCATGTAATCCAGTATAATATCATTGAAAGGAATTGCATTTTTGTCTACAATTGAGACAGCAAATGGGAGCTCCTTCTTTTTCTGCATTAATATCCATAGCTGAATTAATACTTCCCTTCCTATAATCTTGTGTAAATTTGCCAAAATGTACATGCTGATTAATGTAGATACAGCTCCATTTTCTGCAATGTACATACATAGGGGTTTTTTTGCTCCTTCATATATGTATTTTGAAGAATTGAGGCCACTGTAAGAATCTCAATCAACTATCAATTCCCTGACATTTGCATGAATCAAAGAGCACTCGTAACTCACAACATAATGTTTAACGTGCTTTTCTCCGTAGGAACAAACATTTGGTGGCTGATGGGGAGTGCTGAGAAGTGTCACAGCTCACTTCTGACCTCACTGTACATAGGTGTTACTTTAGTGCAGTCACTGATGGTTTGCAGTCTGGATCTACCCTAGCAAAAGGCCTGGACCAACCACTTCAACCAATGTCACATGAGGAGACGTGATAAAGATGAAGTCATGTGCACTCCTTCCTTAGTCTGTATTGTGTTCAATTTAAGATGTGCACCTGCTCCTGTGGCTGTTGTGAGCCTGAGGGTGGTAAATTAGCCCGCACTGAGTTCTGTACAGACAGCTAGACTACTATTGATTTGTTAGGCTCTGTGACTAGAGAGTAGACATATCCTTGGTCCATAAATGATGAAACACTTTGAGGTTCTCACCTGGAAAGCATCCAAGAAAGACTAAAAGGTTTCTTGGGCATCTTTTTTTGGTACCAGAATTTCCACTCCTCCTTCCTAAACTGCCTCTCTTCTCTGTAATGCAAATCCTATCAATCCACGAACTGTCCAAACCAACATTCACATAGTTCTTTCGTATTGATTCATCCTTGATACTGTAAGAACTCCAGAGATACATCAGGCGATCAGGGAAGCCTTTATTCTGTCCTTGCTCTAAAAAAGCAGAATCATGTTTTAAATTTCTCATATTCTGTGGAAAAAACAGTTTGAATTGTAAGCCAAAGATGCTCACTTGACAGATGGATTCCTGGCTATGTTGCAGTATTTGAAATGCGTTCAAACTCACCAGATTGTATTCTGTTGACTAACAGGTTCCCACTTAGATGCCTTGGGACTAAGAGAGATGGAACTTGATATTTAAGGATCGCTGAGCAGAAACAAACCTGCATAAATCTAATTAGCAACAGGCAGGTAATGCTGATAGAAGAGCCTCTAGCAATTGCAGGGAGCTTGTTTACCAAAAGTTGCACTGCAAGGTATAAAAACCAAGACTTTTACTGAGGTAGGTCAGAGAAGCATGAGAGCTTAGTGAATGCCAGAGGCCAAGCCCAGATAGGTGGTTTCTAATGTTTTGAATGCATTTTAGGGGAAAGACTGGAAGTCTGCAAATATGGGGAACAGGTAAGGGAGGTCAGACCAAAGCCTTACTGGTATAAGCTAAGGTGAGACTTGGAGACAATGCAATTTGATTGCAGATGTTAGCTGTGTAGATCTTCTGACAGAAGGTGGAGAATTTGAAAACACAAGGAAACAAGGAAGGTTTCTTATGTATTTGTTTTTATACATGTTGAAATACCAACAGAACTTTCCTACATGCTTTTTTGTTGTTTAGTTTCTTACCTCTTACACAAAAGTCTCTAGAAGGGTTAAAACGGAGCATTTCCCTCAGCCTCAGTGTCCTCTGGAAAGTTACAGCTATGCAGACTGAGTGTTGAGGATGCGTAGAGCAGACAAGAATCAATAACTAAAAGTTAATGAGAACTGAGAATATTTAGGATTGAAAATCCCAGCCCAGACTGGCATGTAAGTAGCAATTAATTTTATGTCCCTGTCACAAGCTGCCATTGCAATAAGAATTTTTTTCTGGTCAAAGCTGCATCTTGCCTTTTAAGCTTTTAAAGCTTTGCCACTGGCTAAGCCTCTGTAGCTGCCCACAATAGTCAATCCTCTCCTTCCATAGGATCCACCAGCAGAGGGGATCACAATTCTTCCTCTTTCCCATCCTCAACTCAATTAATATACCTTACAAAGTCAGACAGATTACATGTGTTGCTATCCTGCTTGGCCAGAAGGAAGCTTCTGTCCTCCTTGGGGAGAGACAGGTATCTTCAAAGAGTATATGAAATGAGGTCGCTTAGCTGCATCCTATAAAAGTTGCTAAATGATTTTCAAAATGGATGGGGATTCCACTGGAGACTTGGGAAGTGGCACAAATATTTATGGATAGGACATCCTTTTCTTTACAACGCTGGGCTGGACTGTGACATACTAATGCTAATAGCAAGCTTCAGTGTTACTTTAACTTGAACAAAGATCAGTGAGAAAGGCATTCTTGAATTGTAGGAAAGGGTGTGTTATCGGAGCAGATAATTCACAAGTTAAAGCATATATTTCATGTCAAGATCTCCATCAGACTTTAGTTTTGAGCAAAGAGGAAGTTTCATGTCAAGTTTCAGATATCATTCCCCATGCATTATTCACCCTGTTTCTGAGCCAGGAGTCAGACCAGCTTCACTGAAGGGACTGTGGCTAATAGTGAATTCTGTGAGAGCATTCCTGAATTCAGGAACTTGGCAGTAAAACTCTGCTATGTCAGAGCTTTCATTCTCCAAGAAGCACTGGAAAAAAAACCAATGTCAAAACACACTCATTGCATCACAACTAGTGGATCTCAATGTACTTAGCAAAGTCTTACTCCTTATTTTAATCACAGAAAAGTAGAAGTACAGAGAAATTCAGTGGGAGTCAGGATGCCACAAGACAAGTTGATGGCACGTCTACAGACAGGGCATTTATCGTGATGAAGATGTGGTGGTGTCAGCTTGTGTGTTGAACTGTGCGAACACACGCAGTGCAGTGGGAGCTGTGTCTGGCTTACGACCCCTCAGCATGACCATTCTCAAAGGATGGAGGAATCTTTGTTTCAGTAAGAAAATAAAGATGATGTTTATCCATGGCAGGTTAACTGCAATGATTTTTGTATTTGGCAAATTATATGGGAGTTGATTTAAGAAAAATAGTTTCTGTATCTTTGGTGTAAAACTGTATTGATACTGATGCTACTCACCCTGTGGAAGCCTTCAGATGCATACTGCAGTTTAGTTGTGTAGACTAAAGCAGCCTCACTTTCCTTGTTTCTTTCCAAATAACCTGATATTTTAAGGGAAGAAAATTCACATGTTTAGCAATGCAATGAACTGGAAACAAAAAAAAAATTATTATGATACCCTAAGGGACAATTTTGTTGCACCTTATGTCTTCTTCTCAGTACTACCCACAAAAATCCTCTTCATTTGGAGCTAGTCCTCTGTGATCTCTTTCAAGTTTTGATCCCTTTTTAAAAATTCTTGGTAGGACTTAAGCAAACATCTGGACTTCCTAAAAGAAACAGCAGGCGATATACTGGTTAGACAGTTCAGTCTCATTTTAGCTGTCTCAACTTCATCCATACATTTATTTCTCAGTTCCCTGTTTATATATTAAAGGAATCTCCTCACAGGCTTGAAAAGTTAATTTTGTTATTTAGGCTATGACATTACAGAAAATACCTGAAATTAATTAAAAAGAATAAATCATAGCATACTAGGAATGAGAAGGTATTGAACAGAACAAAGAGAAATCGGTGCAAGTGTTGATACAAACATTATAACTGTTACAGGCATCTGTGGTGGGGGTGAATTCCAGTAGGTTCATAGTTTTGTGTGGTCAAGAAGTGGAGGGAGATTGAATCAAGTACACAACCGTATCTCTGTGAGATATCAGTTAGTGCAGAAAGCTAATACAGGGCGCTTACCCATCATTGCATTGTCATGGCAGCAGAACTAGGTCTTGGTTGTCAATGACTGTAGCTCTGGCATTGAAGTAAATCACAAGGTCTACATCTGAGTTAACTATTTTAGTAGAGCACAAAGGATAGGATTCCCCTGTTCGAGATGCGCCTCTTTGACTGAGATGAATCCCATCTGGGGTCCAACTTTGGCTGCCTGCTAGTAAGACAGCTACTTCTAACTGGTATTCCAGACCCTTAAATGGGAAATGAGAGACAACAGATGCTTTTCATGGAGGGGAGTCTATCTTAGCAGGCAGGAGCTATAAATACTTGGTGAAGCCCAGAGCCACTCTCTATCCCTGTACAGGGGTCCTGGAGCAACATGTAATATTCCAGACCAACCACTGAAGTAAGTTGATGATGTCAACTGAAATTTAGACCACCTGCAACACCTACTCCACACTGAAAATTGCTCAGATTTACAGTCAGACGCTGTAGGATAAGGTATGTCCTTACGGTGGGTACAGTTCAGATACCAGAGCCGGGAATATCCAAAAGTGACGCCGAGGCATGGGGTTGTAAAACATTAGAAACATTTTTGTATTAGCTGGTGGCAGTCAATAAATAGGGCGAGCTAATGCAAATGTTTGTAGTATGTCAGGACTGTTCGTTCAGCCCTGGACCTGCTGCTGCTGCCCCTCCTTCCAGAACCAAGTGGGGAGAAGATTTAGGACCAGATAGGTTCTTCGGCAGTGTCGTGGCATGCCAGGCTTCCTGTCTCATGACAGGCATGCCTGGGTCCGCTAAGGCCTGTTCTGCACAGAATGTGCTTTTTTGCTGGGTTATGAGATGCATGGAGGAAAACGTGCGACCTGGAGACACACTAGCAGCACCATACTCCTAGCTGTTTCCAGATTTTCCAGATTTCCAGAATTCCAAAATTTCAGTTTAAATCCACTTCTGTGCCCAGAGGATTGCTGCAAATGGAGCTGGGATGGGACACTTTAAGCAGGCCCTATTAATTCATCAGATTTTCTAATCTACTGTCTTTATAATGTTAATAATTAGTCTTAAGGGAACACCCTTTTCCATCTGTTGCCTATAATGAAAATCAAAGGGAGCTAGTACAGAGTTTGACATCTCTCTTTTAGTGCCTAGATCAGGTCAGGTGCATCGGTCTGTGGTGTGCATGTGCAGACGAGCTGCCTTGCCTCTAGCCAGGAAGGAAAGGGAACACAGTGCAAAGCCGTCTTCTGTGATGGGAAGAAATTCAGGGGTATATCCCTGTACGTTAGTGATACCCCACTTCCTTCGTTTGGGGAAGGGTTGGGAAAAAACCCTTCTGTTGCTAATACATGGGTCTGGATCCATTCAATCTATCCTCTGAATCCCTCTGACTTCTCAGAAATCTTGAAATGTTGCTAGTTTTACTTAGGTCAGTCATTTCATGAGGTTGGGAGAGAAGCATTAGAGGAAGAAGATGGCCACTGACAAAAATAAATGAGATGTGCAGGAAAGGAGAATGTGTTTTATTTTTCTCCATACTGTCAGAAATGATTGCCTTTACTTGGATCAATCCAAGCATACTTCACAACCTGCGCAGAGGAGTTTGTTAGATTTATTTTCTTAGCTTGCTTGTTCAGGCCTGTTATTAATCCTCTCATCAGTTCAACTCACTGGAAGAAAACATACCTTCTTAAAGAGTTTTTAGGCTGAAAATAAATGCCTCATTAAGTTAAACATATTAACCTGAAAACAGTATTTATGTCAAATAGACTAATGAAGGCCATTATGGGAAACACACAATGGAACCGGCAGGAGCTCGAGTGGTGGGTTGGTACTTCCGTAACACCCGCACACCCACATACTCACACCCCCACTGCGAGAGGGGTGAGGAAGGGGAGAACAAGACTCAGAGCGATGCCTTCTTCACATAGTTATTTCACACGGCATGTCAGATGCTAGGCAACTCTTGGCTGAAAGAGTATTTAGGCAGCACAGGTACTTTGTGCGCTAGAATAGATTCCTGCAGAGACTGATAGCTACATAAATTTGCCCAGGCTCTTTTGGGTGGTAGGGGAAAATCACCTTGTCATTTGTAAAGCAGTTTTGCTGGTTTTGCCCTTCCTGAAACATATAAGCATTCATTAAAAAGGATGTTTCTCACTAGCACATACATATCCTTGCGTAATGCTTCCAAGCGCACCACCCCCTCTCAGACATGCTTTCAAACACCCAAGTGCTGTTACCAGCTGCTCTAGAAGGATGGTCCTGTGATCTTTGTAGTCCTACAGAGAATGCACAGGCTACATTTAAGCTGCCTTTATGCAAGGAAATAGAGGAGAGAAGTCCAGAGCTCAGCCAGAGTAATTCTGCAGCACCTGTACTATCCGGAGTGCAGCAGCGTGGCATGGAGAGTCCTGTCCTCAAGCTGTTGGCAGTACGGAGCAGAAAAGCTCAGCACAGTGCCTGCCTCTGACACTTGCTTTTGAAAGAATTTGCCCGTGCCTCAGTTTCCCACATTGTTTGATATAGGTGCTCAGAATGTGACTAAATCTGTAAACCACCCAGTGCAGGGACTGGGATCTCGCTGAAAACGTCTCAGATTTCCCAGATTAAAAGGCTTACTGGTGACTGGTTGTTTCCCTGCTTCTGTACAGCTGGGACGATCTCTCTTGACACGGATTTGCTCCCACATATGGGAAAAGCTAAGTACCTCACGCATAGCTAGTAATATTTTTAAGAGTTTGAGGAGTGAGGACAAATTCACTTGTGTTTTCCAGAGGTCAGGGACATCGCATATGTCCTTGGCTACAGTTCTGAACAACTTGCTGGGTGACGCTTGGAAGCCAATTTCAGAGCAAGGAAAAGAGCCAGAATATGAGCCCTGGGTTAGCGGGTACACACACGAGTAGCCTTGCCTTCTCTGGAGCTGATGTAACACATTAATATTGCAGTCCGCAGCTTCTCCGGCCCATCTTCCCTCCCTAACACTGAGCGCTTTTCTTAACCGAAGATCTGATTTGAATGCAGCTCAGAAAAGTCTCGTGTAATTCACCCAAATCAAGATAGAAGTAGCCAGGAGGGGATGAAGAGAATGACAGCAACAATCTCATACTAATGAGCTATTGTCCTTAGAGGTATTTAATTGAAGGCTTCTACAAAATATGCTTGAAACTTAATGCATTAACAAGCTTCATATAGGAAAAAAGCAAAGCTGCGAGTTGGTGAAAGGATATGTAACATTTTAATAGGGAGACAGACTGGCCGTGATCCTTCCCTTGAAAGGTATGAATGACAATCTTCACTTTCCCTTCATGTCAGAGGGTATGACCCTATAAATTAATAGTGAAGTGGGCTCTGACACGGTGTTACCAAGGTCTCTAAAAATAAGCAAGTAGCCACAAGGTACTTTGTACTCCCTCCAAGTGGTTCAGTCTCTGATCATTCCTCTGCCACAGCAGAGCTCTTCTTGTAAAGCAAAGGAGTCATTAATATGCTTTGCTCTTCCAAGTCCCCACAGAAGCAAATCGACAGAGCCACTTGTCTGAACAAGCTTCAAGCGTCTGGCTTGTGTTTCATGAAAATGTGGGTAATTGAATAGCGGTGGTGCCATACATGCACAGCTCAGCCCAGCTTCACGCCTGCCGTCTCTCCTACCCCCCTCGGCAGTTCCCTTCTCTTTGCTTCTGTGTCATTCCGTCAGCAAGAGCTATAAGCAAGCCACGGAGTTGTGAAAACCTGGCCTGAAGTCAAGGACAAATTGCTGTTGATTTTATTACATGAATCTCTGACCAGTGTGCCAGAACCCAGGCCTGCCCTCTTCCGTAGTGTTTTTCCCTCTGGACCCTATGTGGAGTGGGCTGACCATAAAGGCTGTGAGGATTTGGAGGAGACGGTGGGGCTTGGACTGACCCATCTCTGGGGCAGTGGCAATGTAACTGGCAACCAGCATGCCAAATATGAGCACTATCTCTTAGCACAGAGCAGATATAGCCCATATATATCTCCATATATCACCATATAGATGTCATTGTCTCTGCTTATTACCCAGAAAGGACCAGGGTCTGCTCTCTGGCCTTGACCCCAACTGAAATGTCCATGAGGTTAAGCTTACTCTCCAAAGTGGTGGCTGTATCTAAGCTGTCATCAGGGAAAGGGGCCTGACATTAGGCAATCCTTAACTGTGCCAGGTTGCAGGAGACCAAAACTGCGCTGGGACTCTACAATTGAATCACACAGGGCAGTTTCAGTGCTCCCGACCCATGCCCTGATACTCTTTGACTGACTGGTGTTGAGATGCCATCTGATGCCAGCATTTCACTCCACCTTTCTAGGGAGCTAAACCAAGAAGTCTGAGCCTTCACGGTCCAGCTCCTTTTGCAGCCGTCCATGGGATATCCACGTAGGTGATGGGACCTCCATTGGCCTCAGCATTCTGAGGAGCATACACATGTTCATCCCACTTGAGGCATCTCCTGTTGCCAGAAGGCCGACAGCAGCCAGTCCAGCAGCCAGAGATGCTGGCAGAAGGGAAGAGCAGGAGGGTTTTTTTGCTATCTCTCTTGCCACTTTGCTGCAGTGTTTCCTTGGTTGCAAGAAAGTGTTCACCTGAGCTGCTGAGCTGGTAGAGGGACCCAGTGGAGCTGCCTAAAGCGGCAGAACATGACTTCATTACACATTGAGTTACACAACTCTTCGTAGTTAGGCAAAGTATTGCTTTCATCTCACCATGGTTTAATTTACCCCTTGCTTTCTATGTGATTAGCCATTTAGTACTTGCTAATATATCTAATTTCCACAGGCTCTAGGTGATGTTTTTAAAAAAAGGAAAAAAAATTGATCCTTCCATGCAAAATACCCTTTTGAGAAATGAAATAACTATCTCCAAGGCCTAACTGAATTACACTCTTATCAACTGAAGGGAAATAATCCACTTGAAACATGAAATACAAGCAGAATGAAAAGCCTTTGCAAGTTGCAGTGGAAGAAGAACACAGTATGAGTCTCAAATAGCCCTGCTTTATCCTTATGGAAAAATAGATTTTTCTTGGAATCATTCCCTCTTTCAATATATAATGAAGTTTGTCAATTGCTCACCCTTCCACCCGCCTTCTAATATAATAAAAGGGAAATAATGCCTCTATTTGCAAAAGTCCTGAGAAGAGGGTTCATATTGTTTGGAGCTCAGCAGGACCACCTTCTACAGATGTTGATGAGATTTCTTCTTTGTTCTGTGAGAGAACAGTTGTATTTGCTGAATTGTACTTTGGAGTTTAAATTAATTCTCATTACTTGGACTTTCAGGCACAGCTATGTAGATACCCTCTGCCAAGATATTCTCAAAATACTGCCTTTCTCTGTGATTTTGCTGCTTCTTGTAAATAAAGCAAGCCTGAAGGAAGAAATAGGTTTATAAATAAAAGCCACAGTCCGCATGGTTTCCCTTCTGGGAAGGTTAATTCAGGTTTCTGATTAAAGACTCTAGTTTCTGTCTCTTCCTCTCTCCTGCTAAAGACAATCTTTTATCCTTTGTAATGGAACTATTGAGTACCGTCAGGTTGAATCAGTGGAACAACTCTCCTTAGAGCGAACAGAGAGTGAAAGTTAGTCCAGCTAATGACTCAACGCTGATCAAAGATCTGCCTCACCTAGCCAGCCAAGGCAGAAGTGGCAAAGCCCTTCTCCAAAAATCAGAGTTTAAATCCACTTCTGTGCCCAGGATCCTTATGCACCGAGGGAACTCACCTGCTGTTACCTGCCCGATGCACTGCACAGGTATGAGACACCCCGCAGATACACAACACCCAGAAAGTACCTGACACCTGGCAGTATGCAACACCCTGCAGGCACAAAGGCTGCTGAGCCGTTCACACCCTACCCTGGCCCAGTTCAACTCATAAAACTCCAGCCTTGCTGCCTTCTTCCATAGGCCCTGCACACACTACTTCCCTTGCCGCTTGTGACCCTTTTTTTAAATTTATCTTTGCTTTTTATTATTATTACTTACTATCCAGAGGAGAACTGCAGAGGTCTTTGTGACCCAGAGTGGAAGGTATAAACCACCTCCTTGCCGAGTTTTCAGAATGCCCGGAATCACAGCATGAATTCCACAGGTTTTGCTATCCAGGCAGAAAACAAGAGGGATAGACAGCAGTAAGCCCATCCAAGCATCATTGCGAACAGGCGGTAGATCTTGAATTAACAATAACTTGTAGTGTTTATTATGCCTGGAACAAGCAAACTAAATTCACAGATAAATGAAACTAATTAAACATGCCGCTATAAAAATTAAAGCTTTCCTTGTTTGTTTAAATTTTTTTTGGTGAGTGGGGTTTTTTTTTGTAGCTTTGTTTTTCCTTTTTTTTTTTTCCTTCTTTTTGAGTACTGCAGCAAATCTACAAACAGATTTGCAAACTGCTGCTGTGTTCAAAAACAATGCTGCAAACTGCAGTGTTGGCCTAGCTTTTAGCCCCACACGTAACAAACATTATCATCACTGGTCTTTTAAAAAAGGAGCACATGCCAAAGACTGCCCACTCCAGCCACCCTCTTGGCCAAGTCTCTTATATCAGCAAGGCATGATGCAATCGATGTGAGCCCTCTGGTATTGCACTCCATCTTCCTTTCAACACTGCAGAAATTATCCTTGCATAGACAGGAGTGCAGGACTTGCAATCTGCGAGAGCTTTGTCCCCACTGAAGAAGGAATTCCTGATCCCAGTGTGAAGGGAGCCCTTCTCCAAGGCACATGCATCAGGCAATGGTGGCAGCTGGTTGCATGAAGATTTTAAAGCAACCCGTTG
>NW_009614729.1:49846-78585 GCF_000690535.1 Cariama cristata
CTGCTGAACTCGATGGCAGAGCCTCCCATAGAGCCAAGATGACTGTTTGGTGTCTGAGGTGTGTGGAGGAGACAAATCATTGAGTTTGCAGTTGTCTGCTCCTGAACTATCTCAATGACCTGGACAGTCCCAGCAGGCAACAAAGAGCATTAACCCTTACTAAGATGGACTCAATACAGAATGTCTTACATTGATGCTGCCTAATTGGTTATAAATGGTATTTATCACTTGGGGTTTGGGGTTTTTTCTACCCCCACAAACTGATACACACACTTTGAGTGTTTGGTACACAGCTGCTTTATTCTGTGTGAATATATAGCACATAACTAAGGAGCAGCGATGAGAACAGTCAGAGCCAAGCCTTCTCTGAGGTAGCTTTAATGAACTGAAGAGCTCCAGTGCTCTCAAATGGCAACTGCTGGTGCACCACAAGACATCTGCTAATGAAATTTTAACAGCTGCAACTGGAATCTAAATGACAGATTCCAGGATACACCAAATGGAACATGAATGCATTGTGCTCAGGACTCCATGGTCAGCTGTAATTCCTAAGAGCTTTACTGTTATAATAAAAAAGTGGTGTTCAAGGCACCTGGGGTTACTAATGAAACCTCTCAACACAAGACCCATTAGACTCACTTACACAGAAGTGGAGGAGTTTGCAAACTGACCCAGCACATTATTGCAAGGATGGATGTATGCACACGCAAAGATTCTGTGGATGATTGCAATGCAAATCCAGTGAATAGCTTTGCTCCAAGGAAGAGCCACAGGATATGGGGACGTCACAGGGACTGCTGTGCAGGGAAATTGCGTGTCAGGGAAATCAGAACAGATCTCCCAGAAATGAGGAATGGCTGCCTCATCTTTACTCACATGCACAATAAATAAACAGAGAGCACGGCGGGGTGTGTGTGTGTGTGTGTTTAAAAAGCTGTAACTTCATTATCTGCTAATGTTATTAATAGCATTCCTGACAGATGCCTTTAGGCAGCAAGGAAACATTGGTGAGGGCATTCAGCACTTCAGGAGTTGGACGTATTTAGGCCATTTAAAACAATCTATTTTGGCACATCTGCTGCAGCTGGTCCAGTAGAGAAGGCATTAGTCTGACAGACTTGAGGAGTGGGTTTTGTTTGTTCTCTCTTAATTTTGTGATACATGACTTTGGGCTAGTCCTTGGGGTGGTACCTCAACTCTGAATTTGGGAGAAAGAAGTTTACCAGCATTTATGAACTTCAAGATCTGAGTGTCATCATATTATTAATGAATGTCACTTTGATAAATCCAGCCCACTTCCTATGTCTGTGTTTTGCAATTCTGCCTTTAGAGACTGGAGCTGACAAGGAATTAGACACTGAAGATGTTAAGGCTGACTCAGGGCTCTTTGCACCACATGCACCTTTGTAATTTGGCTCATGCCTGAAGGCATGAATAAAATTCCCAATCACTAACAAGCTAATCCGGCCATGCTGAAAGCAGAGACCTACCCCAGCACCACATTCAAAAGGCTGATGGGCTTCCAGTATCCAGTTGTGTCTGCCTCTGGTCTAGGACACTGGCGCACACCCTGCAGCAGTGGAAAAGGGTAATGTTCACAGCTGCCTGGTACTTCTCAGCTCTTCAGTAGATCAGGGTACCCATCTCTCTCCTCAAGATGATGGAAAGGAGCATGTACAGGTACCTCCTGTGCACCTTGGCCTACCTGCAATGAGAGATAAGACTGACTCATAGACACGGACCAAGCCTTTCATTGCACTGACTGCTGTGAGAAGGGAACAGGGTTGTGGACATGTCTGAAGCTGATAATGCATCCATCAACACCCTTTGGTGTTTCTGAAAGTAATACACTTACCCTTTCAAAA
The DNA here is from genome assembly GCF_000690535.1 of Cariama cristata. Classification (NCBI taxonomy): domain Eukaryota; kingdom Metazoa; phylum Chordata; class Aves; order Cariamiformes; family Cariamidae; genus Cariama; species Cariama cristata. The sequence goes on from NW_009614729.1 coordinate 51,712, forward strand.
GTGTGTAATGAGAACTTACTAGCATGGATATGTTAGTCCTCAGATTGGGACTAGAGTTCATCTTTTAATTATCGGCATAGGAAACTGAACATGGTGAGATTTAGTGCTCATCTCCAGATAGGCATTTGTGGTTTGCTTTCCTATTTCCTTTCTTTTTGTATTCCATGTAACCAACATGAAGTGGTTTTATCTCATTTTCAGTTTTCAGTCCAAAGATCTGGAAAAACTGAGAATGACATCACTTCTGCAAGTAGAAAATGTAATTCTGTAGCAAAAGGTGGTCAGAATATTTCTTGGTGATGGTGTCAGATAAAGCCATTACAGCCTAAGCTGAAATTGATTGCTTAGCCATTATATATATGAAGTGCCCCACAGGTCTTTGTAGGTATTTCTGCTTAGATAGAGCCTACACTGCAAACAACCCATGCACTTCCCAGTAATCAGTATTCTCTCTCTCGGAGGATTCCAAAGGTTGGAACAGCAACAGATGTTGCAAATTGCATTTGTAGGGAATAATGGATATATGACCCCAGAAACGGACACCAGGAAATGCCCAAATCAATCGAGGCTGCAGAGAGAGAGACTGGAAGAGCTAGAGAGAGAAGAGACAGCAGCTGGTAGTGCTGTGTGCTGTGGTACCATTGCCTGCCCTCCCGTGTGATTTGGAAGACAGAAAAGCTTCATCTCCCAACAGCAGCCTCACAGCGATGACACACGTCGGAGTCCACACGTGGATTTGTGCAGGTGGGGTCAGGTTAGGAGAGGGTTATCCCAGGATATCACCTGCACCTACTTTTCCCTACTGCAGCCATGCAACTGGTGGCAACTGGCAGATGGACTGGAGTGTTGAGTTTTGCCCTAAAATAATCAGTTCTCCATTTATATGCTGCAGGCAGTAAATTGTACCCAGCTGCTCAGCAACATAAACGTTGCCTTTCTGTTCTGCTGCATGTCACTTATTGCTTTGCATAATGTATTTCTCACTCATTTCCATATTCCTCTCCATTGTAGTGATAAACTAATAAATCTGGGAAATTTGGAAGGTGTTTTTTAAAACCCATTTGCTGATTCCAGTATTACTCAGAAGTTGGGTTTTTTTCCCAAGAGAGAGAGACAGCAAATAATTGAACAAATAGTTTTCAAGTTCTTTCTCTTTGGCATCTTTCGAAGTGGGGGCATTTTTTCACTTCTTTCAAAATGTTTGTGAACATTTTCTTTGACAATTTATGAAGACACCGAAATAATCACTGAAATTTTTACATTTAATGAAAATTTAGTTATGAGTAAATGAAAGATGTCAATAGGATCCTAAATAATAACTCCAAGAATAAAAATACAAAAAAATTAACAGTCATAAAAATAATCTATATTTTTCCCATATTTTTGGAAACAGAGGCACTACTTGTTAAAAAATAAAATCAATAAGCACAACTAGTATTTCAGCTTCTGATTATCTCATTATGTAGCCATTTTTGCAAGTGCAGAGCTGCAAAGTGCCTTCAGTTAATCATGAAAAAAATCCTAAAGACTTTTAAAAGCTTCAGGGCTAAATGAAGTCATTTTAATTGCAGACAGACCTAATCACTCCCTTCAGTTGCTTAGACGTGACCACGTGCAAAGTTTGCAAGCCTAACAGCCTGTCTGCCTGTCCCTGTGCTCGGGGTCGTTCTGATGGTTGGTTTGGCCGGCCCATGGACCCCCGGAGGCGCGAGCACAAGCGACTGAAGCTTGAGCAAAGGTTCCATCCTCACCATGCTCTTGCTTACAGATCACCAAAGGGCAAGGCAAAGCTGTGATTGAATTCTCAAAGGCATAGTGCTGTACTAGTTTCTCAGTACCTGTTCTGTCTTTTAAGGCCTGTTTTCTATACATTCTGTTCTTTCTGCGGCAGTATCTCTAAGGATGGCAATCTTCCACCCTATGTCTAGCATACTTGTCTTTCCTTCTGCTGCTCCTTCACAACAGCTGTCTGGAAGGAATTAGCTCTGGTTTATGTTGTTTCTGTGGTCTTAATTCAGCTGTCTAAACGGGCGTTTCTCCTATTTGACACATTCTGGCAAATCGTGTTGGCCTCAAGCTGTGGGTCCCAGTGGTCTCAGGTCTCTTACAGACTCTGCTGTAAGATCTGCCAAATCCCTGCAGTGTCCAGGGTAGCCAAAGGCATCTCAACCAGAATTGGATGCCTACATTTATAGAAATGAATTAAGCCCCATTGTACTCCATTCCCTGTTGCTTCTCGAAGTAGTAATGACTTGGGAATCGAACACGTGTTCATCCTTCAAGCAACCTCTCTGAGTCATCTTCTAGAGCCCAGATTCAAAATAACCTTTTTGAAGGCCCACGTGAGAACTTTCTTCTTGAACAAATTTGGAGCATTTTCTCTAAAGGAAATTCAGAGACAACTGGGATGGACGCAGAGGTTCTCAGGCACCCGCTGGAAATACAGCCCATGTTCTCAACACGATCTGAGGCGCCAGACAGGATGAATTACTGCTCAAAATGCATTAAGCCCTTTACATTCCAAGCGATTGTACGGTGGGAGCCACTGGTGATGCTGATTGAAATTCCTGTAACCATATTAGGGGAGGAAGCGGGTGCCAGACACATGATCATCCATATGCCCAGCTAAATCTACTCAGAATTGATTCAGTTACGCTGAAGGAGACCTAGAAATCAATCTGTTCAGGCTTGCTTGTAGAAAAATGACACACTGGAGGTGACACAACTTAATTCTATTTTCATCACTCTCATGCAAGCTAGGTGGGCATATTGCATCTCACATGTCTTCTCCCCAGGTAATTATATTTGCAAAGATAATAAGCTGTCGTAGTAATAATAGTAAACTGCTTTTCACCAATCACGTGCCTTTCTGGGGCATTTCAGGCAACTTAGACTTTTCAGCCAAGTATGAGCAAAATCAAACCAGGGAACAGTTCTTGTTAGGAAAGGAATGCACGTTCCCATTTTATAGATGGTTCACTCCCATTAGCAGTTTGTCCATAGTGGGGTTTAAGGTGTTCTAATTGTTGATATTTTCTGTGATTTTTACAGTGCAGAACACAAAAAGATCTCGACTCAGGACTGCATTTCTGGAATTTGCTGAAATAATACAATTATTGCAAGCTAGATCGATGTAACACTTTTTAGATAAACTGCATTATCCAGCATCATGTCTTAAACTGGTCATGCTGAAGCCTAAATTTTATTCTGTTTTATCTCAACCGTGCTGAAAACATGTTAGTCATAATAGGGTCGCTGTTCTGTTCCAAAAGTAGTATTTTAAGTCCTATTCCAGGTGAAACCTGCATAGATAAGAAGCTGATTCTTGATAAAAGAGTTCTACTGTATGTGACCTAATTCATTTTGCAAGAGGTTTCTCTTGTTGTAGAAGAAAAGGGAGACTCAATCCTTTACAGCCTGGGTCCAAGAAAATCAGTGATAGTTCATCTGGAAATAGGAACTCAAGGACAGATCTTCATCAGTGCCAAATCAGCCCTCTGGAGTGGGGCTGCTCACTCCAGCTAAGGACCTGGCAGTATCAAGTCTTGTCGGTACTCTGCTTGTCTCCTGCCTTGGATTAACACCATGTCTGTTATGAGAGCAGCTCTGCAAAGAATTGATTTTTTGGCAAGGCTATACAACAGTAAAAACCACGAGAGAATCACTAGAAACTCAGCTTTCTATTTTGCCCCTTTCTGTGTCTCTAAGCACATGGCTTTCCCTTCCAGGCAATAGCTGAGGTTAACTCTATGGAGTGTTATCTTTCTAATCTATCTCAGTACAAAGTTTTCTTCATCTGGATTTGAATTAATTAAATTGTGTTTTCATTTCAATCATGAGTCCTCTGAATTTGCAGCCCATGAAGATCTTTTTGTCTTTGCCTGCACATCCTCATTTCCACTCCATTTAAAAAATGAACAAATCAGTTGAGACTATTTTTCCATGGATTTTTTCTTTTTAAATTAATTCTGTAAAGATTGGGATCTAAGGTTGAATTCAGCTGTTCCGGGGTTCCTACTAACCAGTGCCTTTGGCAGGCCTTTACCTAAATGCAAGTTGACTGACTGGGAGTCATCAAGTTTTGTCCAACTGACGTCGTAACATTTTGCACCTGGTTTTTGCTGTTGCTAACACAAGCTTGCAAGGTGGTAGAAAGTTGTCCTCCATGTGTTTTCTAGCTGTTCTGACTTCATTTGGTGAATTATCTAGTAATTCATTACAAATAAATTTCATCGGGCTTTTTGCCAATATTTTTCATCAGAAATGACATGAAGACAAATACTGTCATTATTTGTCCAGCTGTGCAGCTACATTTATATTCTCTGCAGGACTGAACCCATTATCAGAGCTAAATAACACTGATAATAAAAGGGATATCTCTCCACTACAGTGCATCTAGTGTCAACACATGCACCTAGGCAATATCAAAACCCTTCTGTGTTGATTTAATAACCCTCCACACCCACTTTGTTCAGATGTAGGCTTGCTTTATAATCTTCCAATTGAACATTTTTTCAACAAAACCCAGCCAGTTTTCTTAAAGCAAAATGTTTCAGAACAGCGTGCTGAATTTGATGAATGCATATTTCAGGAGGGGAAAAGAAATACTCAGCCTATTTCAATAATACATCAATATCCTGTTCCCAGATTGTCAAAACAAAACATTTTTATTTGTATTTCAAGTGACTTTTTGTTTAGAAGTATCTGTGTTTTACAATATAAATATTCCTTTAAAAATATGTAACCAGCTTGGAACATTTGTCTTTCATAAACCAAAATATTTTCATTATCCCCAAATGCCTGTTTTTAACACTCGCAGGACTGGCATTTACATTTTTACTTTTACACTGTTCAGTAGCAGAAAACAAACTTGGTAGGAAATGGAATATACGATTCCTGCCCATTTCTTGCAGCTCTCGGGAAATGCCTGCTGAAGAAGCTGTGGCGAACACAGCAACTCTCCGGTGCTTTTCCTCCCTGGATTACGAGGAGTAACAGGTTGCAGTTGTCTTGTAGCAGACAGGTGCTCCAGGAGGAGGAGAGGGCCTGAACACACGCTTGGCCAGTACATTGCAGAAACCACTTCGACTGCTCTGGTCCTGCGCTGAGACAGAGGTGGCAAAGGCACTGCAGCATCCTTTGCGGTTCTCTGTACCATGAGAGTATGCAAGAACCTCTCCAGCTTCTACTATAATTTACCCCTCTAATTTACAGCACTGCTTCCTGTGCTCCTTCTCAGCACTGGCAAGCAGAAAAGAGCTGTAAATCAGTGAAGGCCAAGGGTGCTATTCTCCCAGCCCTAGACAGAGACTGCTGTTTCACCCTTACTTAGGTAATATTATGTTCCCTGTGGATGTGTTTTCAGGTAGGGAATTTTGAAAGGTTTCTGAGATAACGGGAATTTTTAATATATATAATCCTCCAAAAATAATCACCTTCATTCTACACTTTAATGGATCTGCTCCCCTACTCCCCCACATGCACGTCCACCTCGCTAGGTTTCTGTGGCTCTAAGGATAAGACATTCCAGCTCCTGCCTGTTTACATGTGACCAAAGCTGCCTTCTTTGGCTCTGATTCAATCAGCCTCTGAGATTAGACTGAGATTAAATATTTTGTGTGTGTTTTAAGGGGAAAGATTAATTGAACTTTATTATAGGTTTAATGCTTCAGTCTCAATTTGCATTTTAAAAGGCGTGATCTCATCCACTTTCAGAATACTGCTTTTCGTGTTTACCACTTAGAATTGATTCTGTGTTTGATAGGTTATAATTAAAGTAGGCACATTAAGGATTTAATAGTGCTTCTTATTGTTAAGAAGGATTAAAGAGGTGTTAGAATTCATACTTTAAATTAATGACTTTGATTAAATGAGGGCATGAGGTGATCCTTCGATACTGACTCCTGTTCTGACCTTGGGAAAGTCACCTGGGCCCAGGACCTGTTCTCAATAAGCTACAGATCCCCTCTGACTAAATGTGTTTTACAGATTTTGGCTTAACTCTTTTGCGTCTTGGTCACTTCTCTTCATAAAAGCTGGTGACTAGGAGATTCCTGATTTGTGAAGAGGGGCCTTTTCCAGCCCCTACAGATCAGTAGTTTGGCAGGATCGAACCCAGAGTCCCACGTTTTGTAAGCCTGACGAACTTTGGATTTCTTCCATTGCTCCTGTTTGAAGAAATCTGACCCTCTGTAACAATGCATACATCTGTTTCTGAAGGTCTTTCATTCATATCAGCCAGTGAGTTGCAAATATGTTCCATCTGCAGAACAGGGTCCTGGGTTTTAGGGTCAATATCCTGGAGATTTCTTCAAGTTTTATCTTGTGAAGTACTAAGTACATGATCTGACTTGAGCAGGGGTGATGGGAAGGAGTTCATTTGTGTCTTGGTGTATGATTGCATCATGAATGTGCAACTGTTTCATTAAAATAGGGAAAAATTCAACGTTGCTGCTTTAAAAGAGGGTTCTGTGAACTATGAACCATGAAATATTTCCTTGTTCAGTCATTTCTGGTACATGCTATATTTTCTGAAGGATTCATCCGGAAATAGTGGCAAATCTTCAGCTGTGATGTGGCAGTACAACACAAAGGGAAAATCCGGCCTAACATTGAGATCACTGAGAAGGGAATGTTTCAGATCAGTTCAACAAAAAGCAGCGAAATCTTTCAGCTTGAAATATGTCAGCCTGTTTCTCTTCATTTAAAAAATGTCTCATTGAAACGCTTCTGGAGTTTAAGTTCAATAACAAACATTCGCTTTCCATCACAGTTCCGGATGAAAACAAAGTATTGAAACATGAGGATTTGCCACGGAATAAGAATCCCATATTTCACTCAGCTTTAACCATATGGCTTCTGCTTCATATTCAAGAGAATTTGAATTGTGAAATGAGAGAGTAATTAGGAACAGCTACTCCATAGCGTGAATAGCAAATGCTCTTCTTTCTCCTGTTACCCCTCTTTTCCTGCAAATCTAGAGGTGAAGAATGAATGGTGTTCAAATCATGAAGGCTTCGATAGGACGATATGGTGTGGAGCCATGGGCTGGCTTTGTGTGCATCACTTTCTATGGCAAAATGAAAATCCAGCCTGGTAGAAACATTCACGCAGACAACTTTTCAGAAATTAGACAAACGTCTGTAGCTCTGAGTCACCTCTTTTTTAGGCTGGGGTAAATCAGGAATCATTTTTTGAAATCCATCTGGCATCATTGGTACAAGTCAGAGATGTCCCCTGGGAAGATCTCTGCTGATTCATGCCAGGGTCTTGCTCAGCCTAAGAGCTGGGACAGGGAACTCAGCGAGGTCAAAGGTACATGAGAGGGAGAGGTTTTTTTTCTGTTGCTGGTCAAGCTGCCCCTGTTCATAGGCTGCCAATCACATACCTTTCAGGCAGTTCCCTGAAAAAAGGAAATCTTTACTGATGTGTAAGTGGTAGCTACACCTGATCTAAGTTGTGTTTTGGGTCAAAAAAACCCATCTGCTGATCCTCAAGTAAGTAAGGGTCAGATCATCTCATTGGTAAAATGCAAATTGCCAGTGCTCTTGCTCCTAGGCCAGTATCTTCCTTGCATGTGCAGACTTGTCTGTCAGCTACAGTAAATTGGTGCAGACGCAGGGGAGTTGATTGAGTGATGCTGATTTACATCAGCTGAAGACTGTCATGGTCTGACATCCTGCTTTTTTCCTGTGAGGGCCACAGGCTGGATGACCGTCTGTTAGTGTCTATCATTAAATTATTCACCTCCAATAAGGGTTGAATTAAAATTTCATAAGACAGTTGTATAATACTGAAATGCAAGCTAATAGCAGAGAATGCATTTTCTGAGATTTGTAAAGGATGTAGCATGATCCTTTATCTGTAAACAGTCTTGTTAACTCTACTAATAATTTTACCATGATCGTCTATTTTGTGGAACTAATCTTTTTGTCTCTACCTATGGAAAAAAACAGTTGTTTGAGGACTAGAGGATTTGTCCATGTTTTAGTCACAACCTGAGCTATCTGTCACTCATCACAACTGTTCAAGTGGACAAAGAATGTTATTAAAGTTTTTTGTAAAAAATGCACCATACCCACATACATATTAAAAGCAGAATGCTAAGCATGGTTAGTAATTAACTTATTAAGTTATGGTACAGTTAATTTTTAAAATATATTTGGCCAGTTTTGCCACTGCTGAATGTAAATATGTCTCTTCTGCAGAGCTGCTTAACTTTCATTTTGTACCTAATATACCTTCAGCGTTTATTCAAAATGCAGTCACTATTAACTTTGAGATGAAGTATGCTCTTGGAATTGCAAAGAGAGAAATTCATTTCACCTGCCTAGACAAGCCTTCCCAGCTGACTTCATGCAGATGCTGGGTAGACTGTCTGGAGGAGGTTAAAAAAAGGCAATTGCCACCTGGCTAAGAGCATAACTTTCAAACAGACATGAAGTGAAACTTCAAAGCAGACATGTGCTGGGGCAAAAGCTGGGTTCAGGGCATGCAGACCGGAGCAGCTGACTGCTGTGGGCCTTTGCTTATCCCTGGCCCCCAGGGACATACGCGCTGGGTTGTGCTGACTGTCGGAGTAAAACAGTGCATTCTGGACCTGGGAATCGCAAGGTGCCTCTTTTTGCCTCCTGGAAACAAATTGTCCTTGATCCTTTTTATGACCTAAGCAATGCCAGAGCACCTCCACCTTTTAATGAATTGCACCATTTTCTTTCCAGGTACTCCACCTGTTAGTTGCCAGCAAGAGAGCCCTACAGCAGCATGATCCATTTCTAGTGCCAGCTTTATAGCCTTACAGATAAAATTGGCAAGCCAAAGCAAATACTTGTCAGTAGCATAAAACTGTTGACTCTGCAATTCTCTTGGACTGCTGTTCGTGAAGAGAGGAGAGAGAGTAGCTCAGGCACTATTTCACAGCCTGGTAGATTCATGAGTTAATATGTAGGATCATGAAATGGAGTTGTAGTAGACTCCTAGGAAAGACTGCAAGAATGGAGGGAGTTGTAACCCTGTCTTCTGACAGAAAGATAGCACAGAAAGGGCGACTCAGCACTAGGACCCATGCTGTAAAGGTCTGCTCCTTTGCTGCCTAAGTCAAGAAGGTTCCAATCTCCATGAAGGAGATTTAGTTCAAATTCAGCCTTTGCTGTGATTTTTTTGCCAGCTTTTCTTTTGATCTAATAATTTCCTCCCAACCCCTCTGTTTGACCATGTCTCTCGAATCCAACCAATTCCTCTTTAGTCAGGGGACCATTTCTCTGGCACAAAGCCAAAGCTGCCTTAATCCCAGGAACTCCCAGGGAAGCTGGTGATGAGATGCTGAAAGAAGCCAAGAGAGCTTTGGTGGCAGTGAGAGTAAAGAACAGGCTTAGTCAGCCTCTTCAGTCTTTTACTCTCCCCCTTGCCAGCTATTAGCTGCACCTTGGACTCAAAGGATGAGATTTTTCTAATGAAATTTTAGATGACAAAGAGCTGGTAGCCTGATTCTGAGCTGGACACCTCTGCATTACTGCCAGTGGGGAGAAACAGGTACCTCCAGGGGTAATTCATCTGACCTGCTTTAGATACCTGTCATGGGATGAGATGAATGTCCTGCGGGTATGCCCGTGTCCCTCCACTGACTACGGGGGAAAGCTAGGGACATCAGCTCCGTTATAAACTTGTCCGTTTTACCCAGCCCTGTTAGGTCAGACCATTCACAGCTGACCTGTTCAAGGTATCTGTCTGTGGAAGGGGCTGTGGGCTTCCTCCAGAATAAAATCACTCCAGTTGCAGCAATGACAGCTTCTGTTCATGAGAAGATACCAGCCACATCCTCCTCCTCCCATGTCAAATGACTTTGGAGCTTGTGCTAAGCCAATTCATACATACCTAAGAGTCTGTCTTCTGATGATGTGGAGTCTGGACTTCAGTGCAGAGTAGAACGTAAACTTGAGAGAGAGTATAGGCCCACAGAGAGGACCAGAAACCTGGAACAGGTACACTAGCCTCACACTGCGCTCTGCACTAGAGTTCAGTAGTGAAAACAAGTGCACATGAGCAAAAAAGAGCTGAGGGGTACGGGAAGCTGGGAAGTACACACAGCATCAGGTAATTTTACGGTGATATTTTTGTTCATTAACGCTCTGATCTTTCCACATGCTGCCATCTGTAGAAAGCACACTTTGTACATATGGGATTTTTATTCATGCTGTCAGGGGAAGCTGGATTATTTCCAGTTATATCAGCTCCTTCCCTTCAATATTCAGGAAAAAAAAATGGCTTTCTCTAGTATTCTTGCTGGAGTTTTGAAATAATTTTCCTTTCCCTGTTGTTTTTGTGCATTTCTGTTTCATAAACACTGTTTTTCATCACTCTCATGTTCCCTGTTGCTTCTATCCTGATTCGCGCCATTTACGTCTTTGCTGGAACCAGTGTTGTCAATAGAGCTGGTCAAATAAAGATAAAACCAATTTGGGAGTGAACATCAGGCCAGACTCTGCTGATGTAAATCAGAGCTGAGCCAGCCTGTGGACGTCTGCCAGTGGAGAGCCTGGTGCAGGCAGTCTGGCTTTGTTAGACTTATGTTACCCACTGTTCTAAGGAATTCAAAAGACCCCAGAGACTCTCTGTCCAGATGTAAAAATAAAATGACCATGTGTTTCAGAAGGAACTGTTACTCATCCACGAATGCGTCGATTGGGAAGTTTGTGGTTCAGTGGTGACTACACTCCAAGCTTAAAACGTTACAGACATTTAGAAAAGGAGCTGTGGAAATACTAGGCAATCCGAGGCTGAATCTTGTGAGAAGGTGTGTAGCTTACAAGAACTTCCACATCTCGGAAATTAGAACAATGATGGGAATGGATTCTTCAGGGCTCCTTTGGAACAAGGCAAGCAGCAAGACTCTCTGAAAGCCATTGTCTGCTTGGATTGCTTCCTTTTGCAATCGGTATTCAATTGCACTGCTGGGAGACCAGACCACTTTTCCCACCTACCAATGACGTAGAGGAGCAGCAATCTTGACAAAATCTAAATAGAGGTATTTCTAGTAAACGGGAGGAGAAAACAATGACCAAGACAGCTTTTGCAGAGTCCATAAATCTATGTGCTGATAAATTACTTCGGAAAGTGCATTGCACAGACACAGAATCCTAATTCACAAGGGGGAGCTGATGATAATGACTTCACAGGTTGTTGCTACCGGGGCATAGCCAGTCTATTTTTCTCTTTTATGGCTATCTGTTCTCAGGAATGCATCCATCAGGAAAAAAATCCTTTCTAAACGTTGAATTTATTTGATGGCCAGCCAAGTGCCAGTGCCATATTGGCTGAAGCATGTGGCTCAGTAGCTAATATATAGATTAACAAAATCTTCCTGCTCTGTTTCTTCCTCTTTGCTGGAGACGACTGGTTGAGCTCTGGACAGCCTGCCATTCATTTGTAACATATTTCTTGGCTCACAGGGTGATAAATTCCGTTCTGCTGTCTTTCATCCTGGCTATTCCAAGAATTAGTAGAGAAACTTCCTGGTGCTTGATTATGGTCCTCTTCAAGATAATTTTAGGTGATTAAATGGTGGATGAGCAGTTGCTTCTGATTATTCAGACCTTCTGCCACTGCTCTGGATGGTGTTCTTCAAACGATATCCTTGGGGATTAGGAAGAATGTTGGCATCACTGTTGCATTCACTGCTGGTTTTGCTTAATTAATAGCTCTAATTTTGGACTGATCTACACAAAAAAGTCCTCCCACTTGAGCAAAATGGTGTTTAAAACTCAAGATCATTTCTTCATCGGCAGGATGTGATGTCCAAAAGCACTGAGACAACAGCACTCATGAGCTGTTGATCAGACCGCACTGCCAATGCTGTGGTTTTGGACTGCTGACTCAGTCACCCCAACAGCACGTCACAGTGGGGTCACCCTGTACGAAGGTGGCCCAACTTAGTGCGGTAGCATGAGGGAAATACCTGCAGCCCAGAGCTGCACTGGCCTCCCCACCCCTTACTGGTCAGGGAGGTAATAAACTGGTTGTGCAGCTGTGCCAGCTCAATGCATCCAAAATTCAAGACTCAAAAATCCTAAAATTTACTTTAACAAGTCATGAGTTTAATTTTTCTTTTATTTGATTTTTCAGTGGTAGTTTGACATTTTTCTTTTTTACCTTCTCCTTCTAGTGTCTGGTCACCTGTATAGATTTTTTTGGTGATCTGGGTGGGCTGTGAGAAACTTATCTTTTATAAAGGAAAGCTGAGGCTTCCAAGTACACAGAGAAATGAGGAATTGAGGAATGATGATATGTATCATTATCAGGAGACTTGTAAGAAAATAATGGGAGCTGACAGTGGTAGATTCAAGTTGATGTTTACAAGATAAATAACAGCAACAACTTTATTAGATCCACTGACTTAGAAGTAAGAACAGATATATTTTCCCACCCAGGAGATGACACACTTTATGTCAGATCCAGTTTCGTGTACACACGGCTACTTGTCAGCCCTGAGTGTGAGGGTTATCTCTCTGCCTTCTACCTCTCTGAGCAGGGCTGCTTTGTTTCATGCATTTGCAAGCCAAGAGGAGCATTGGTATTAGCCTCCTGCTCCTGTTGCTGATTCTCAGGATGGAGCCAAGGGTGGGATAGAGAGAGGTGAAGAATACAGCCAGGAGTGTTGAGCTACATACCCAATTCCTACTGCTGAATTGGTGACTAGCCAAGCACCGCCTGGGTGACGCAGAAAAGGGACTGTGATGCTCCGCTGTCCGGCTCAGTACTGTGTGCTTACAAACAAAACTCTCTGCTAATAGGTCAAGTAAGTCCTAGATCTGTGCTCAGGTCAATGTTTTATTAAATTACAGTTGTATGACAAAATGAAATCTCAGCTCAGCATGAGCTGGAACTGAATGCTCTGTTTCAGAAAGATCAGAACCTCAGGCTATTTTTTATCGTCGTTGTTGTTGCTCTTCTAAAATCTTTGAAGCGAAAGTCAGTGACCCATCATCATCATCCTCCTTGTGGAAATTCCTTTCCTTGCTGCTGTTCAATGCTAACATAGGACTGATTTCTCAAGGCCTCAAAATTTCTGAATCATCCTTATTTTGCTTGCAACCTGCTCTTCTCCTCCCAAAAAACTGTCAGGTAAATTAAATTATCTCCATTGTGTGGATAGGCAAAGAAGCTAAAGATTGTTCAAGTGTTGTAGAAATTGCTCATTTATTTATTGCCACCGCCTCTTGATGAAGCCGGGTCAATACTTGCTGGAGCAACAGGTGTGCCTAAATATGTAATTTTAACATAGCAAATGTGTTATATGTATGTACTGTATCTACTTTATGTGGCATTGTTTTGCTCTGGTCCCTGGACCACTGGACTCCGGAATTGTTCTGTTCCATCCCCTTCTCTGCCTTGGCTCCTCCTCATTAACTTGACCATCACGAGATTAAAAAACTTGCGGGATTTCATGATCACACTTTCCAACCTCACAGGGTTAGCGTGAACAAGAAAGGGCTCTTGGAAGGAGCAGAACCTCAGGGTTTTTTTACTGTTTTTGCTAAAAAGCCTTGAAACCCAGGGAAACCAGCCTGGCAGAGTCAGCAGGGCATGCTGACCTTGGGCTTCAAAGAGAATTTCTCTGAAAGGTCCTTCAAGGGTGTGCAGAGAGGGGCATAGCAGCACTTTCCAGTTTGCAGTGGTGTTTTCACCACTCATTGTAGGCCTGCAGTAAAAAGGGCGTGAAATGAATCAAAGTATAACCATCATCAATAATTTCTGGTAACGCCTTTCAGGTACTCCGAGTTCATGAGATATCCTCAGAATTCTCCTTGAATTTAGATTATTCTTTTAGAAAATGAGATTTGCCTTGTGTGTTGAGTTTTGCGTTACGTTACTCTAAGACCAACCTCTGGAGTTGGGTAGCAAAGAGAATAAAGTAAAATGCAGATTGGTCTTGTGCCCAGGTAGCCAGAATATCTGAACGTATCCTGTCTTCAGATGTGTTACAAATACTGATTAATCCTCACCTCAACACTGGAAGGTAAAATACTATCAGCCTCATTGCTCAGGTAGGAAAATAGTGGCAAAAAAGTTTAAATTCACATGGGACTGCCCAGCATGACTGACTTACTCCCAAGGATTTCCAGCTGACCCCTGGAGCTGAAAGACCTCTGTCATCTCTGGCATGACTTACTATGCTGGCAGCTAAGGAGGGACGGATTTGAAAAATCTGAACAGGGAAACAGGAATCCCACTCCCACAGCTTTTCAACGGGAGAGAAGAGAGATGTGAAAGGGACAAGCAAATCAAATTGTCCAGATTTTTAGAAACTGAAATCACTCAACTTTCTAGAGGAATCACAGGCAATTTCCTTAATCTTTCAGGCTCAACCTTTCAAAGCAACCATGTTGTTCTCTGTATATCCGCCTGATGAAATTAGTTTCTTGCTAATATCCCTGTAGGGCACAGAGGCTCCTTAGTTCACAGCCATCCCTGCTTAAGAACCATATGAATGTCTTTCAGAAATACTTAAGCAGGGAAAAGGGAGAAAGGAAGCCAAGCCATTTCAAGAAAACTGGAGCAGCATTGCCTGGCAGACTCTGGCCTCAGTGCCATTCATCTACCTGATTTTACAGCCTTGCTTAATGATGAGCGCTGATGTTTGATGAAGCCGTGAATCGATCTGAGATGACAGACTGATAGGGACGTATCAGGTGGAAGATAAATCTCCATGACTGGCAGTCCTCAAAGCGGAAAGAACTCTTCCTTTTCTCCACACTTTGTGCCCTTGCCAGCTGCAATTCAGGCTCAGGCTTTGATCTTTTGGCTATAAAAGTGGAAAGCCCTGATAAATATCTGAAGGGGAGGCTTCTTAGCAACCTCTGGGCTTTGTGGGAAGTAGCAGGGCTGACCTGGTGAGTGAGTGGCTGTCTTTTTGTGCATCAGCACAGAGGCCACATTCAACTAAGGTCCTAGCGTTCAGTGATAGGAAAATGATGTATGATAGGAATACAGGCGTATGGAAGTTTTGGATGAAGCGTTATTGAAGCGATTTGTTTCATTAAAATCGGTGTGCTTTCATTTTAATAAAATAATATTGCCATGAGTGTATAAGAATTCAGAGCAGTCAAACCACATTTCCCAGTCTTCTCTCCAACAGTGTTTGCTGCCAGAAACTTAATCATGTTATGTTTTACTATGTTGTGTTAGCGTGACTCTTCAAAGTAAAATGTACCACCTGTAAAACTAAAAATGCGAGAATAAGAGTCAGAATTCCTGAATGCCATTATTATGGGGAAAGATAGTATGAAAAGCAGAGCAAATTCAGCATGTTCAATTTAGAAGAGAAAGCGGAACCAGCAAATGGAGTTACTGGTTATGAACAGGTTAAAAAATCTGAAGTTACAGCTTTCATTTTTAGCTGGGGGGGTGTATGCGGTTGGAGTTGTATGTGAATTATTTGGCTTGCTAGAGAAAGTGCTTGTGAAACTCTTTCGATCGTATGAAGCAGGACTTGAACAAAGTGTCTGTAACAGTCTCATTTTTCTGTAAAATTTCTGAACTAGAACACAGCTGACAAACTCTGAGGTAGCTCAGTAAAAAACAGGATCAGATTATTGTGCTTAAGAAGTCAAAGCAAGAACCTGAGGAATGAGCAGAGGGGAAAACATCTCCTGAGTGTGTCTGCATTATGCAGCCAGCCTGGCCGGAGTCAAAGCAGAACAGCAGCATTATTCTGCAATAAAAAGAAATGACTGAGTATTTTGTACATGGCTCCAGATCGTAGTGAGCCAAGCCTGCAACACCCCAGAGGCTCCGCTTGCCAGACACTGTGGAATGACCCCTCTCTGAAAAGCCGTATTACTCCACCACGCTCTGAGCTGAACACTTAAATTAGTTCAGGCCCCTTTTGCAGTTTCGTATTTAACTGCTGGTCTGAAATGTTTCTGTCTTGCAGCCTCTGTAGATATATAGCTGATACTCTGAGAAATGTTCCTATGTTGTACTGCTATATACTGCCCCATTTCAACTGCTGATAAATAAACGTGAGTCTGTGCTATATCATATCAACTCTCATGTTTATGGAGATTATGAGAGAGAGATTGGTATGCAAAGTGAAAGGGAAATATCTCTTTCTAATAACAATCCAAATGTCTCTCTAACACATAATTTTACAATCAGCAAGTTATTAGCTACTTCAGACAGAATTGCTGTCAGTGTTACATGGACATTTGTGCTGGGCGACAGTTGCACACCGATTTCAGTTTCTGAACAGCGACACAGTCCACCAAGAGGGTCTGTTATCTTACAGACGTGAATTTGTTCCTTAGAAGGAAGGAAACAAGGAAGGAGAGGAGAATATGTGGAATGCAGATTAATTTACGGTTAGGGTGAAAGAGGGATAGTTGGTAGCAAAAGAAAAGGAAGAACCTTTCTTAATGCACCTTTTTACACCTGTATTTTCAAAGGTCTTCTTGAATATTTTTCCTTTAGTATTTTAGTATTTAATTACAACCATCATCGTAATAATAACAACCGTAAGATGGGGGTGTTTCTGGGTGACTTGGTAATAACTCTGTCCTCAGCTAATAAACTTCTGTGCTGAATATTCCACCACCGCCTTTTAGAATTTATTTTGTCTATGATATGGTTATTGCATCCCATAAACAAGAAGCATCCACAAGTTACCATTATAATAAAACTGTTACAATGCGCTGCTTTTTATATAGGAATTACAGAATGTGCTTTTGCATGACTGAAAATTTATATATTTAGTTCACAGATTTATATGCAGGTTTTTTACTGGCATTTTCAAGTGCAAAACTACTGTACCTTGGGTATGTGAAGACATTTTAGTGTGCCATGATGGACCTGCGCTAGGCAGATAATCGAAGTGTAAACTGTATCGTTAGCTAGATACTTTGGAAACCTTTAGGGTGAAAGCCTTGGTTTAGAGATAATGTGGTTTATTATTATTTCCTGAATAAACAGCAGATTTCCTCCATCAGAGCTCGCTTCCTTCCAATGAGTACGACTGGAGAAAAAGTAGAGCATTTCCTATCGGTAACGGAGTTTGGGCATCTGGATACGTTGAATGTTTTTCCTGCACTTTGCAAACTGGGTGCTAATGCTATAACTGCAAAGAACACAGTGGCTCTGTTGCCCCAGATGACTTTTATTTAAGCCAACCGGGAAAGAAAGAAGATAGAAGGGAATCAAATAACTCCAGCAAGGAGGAAGGAGTGTGCGACATCTGAAGCAATTTTGATGTGCCAGGTGGCCTTCACTTGAGACAGTGACATGAATGAAATCATGAACGTGAGCTTTAGGACCTCCATCAGAGCTCAGGAGAGGGGTGCTGAGGGCATATGCCAGCCCTTGCCAGCATGGCTCTGTGCAGCTCACGCCCTGGGATGCACAATGGGAGAGCAAAACCCTCTTCCCACCGCTCTCACGGCTTCAACCATCTCATTTCAGAACCTGGGAAGAGACTGTGGAACCCTTTGGCCAGCACTTCCTTCCCAGTCTCGTCCACCCTTTGCCTATCTTAGTATCAGTCTGCACGATCTCCATAGCTCTCATCAACTGTCTAGGGAGCCGCTTTCTACAAAATCCCAGCCCATAAGCAGACCATTGGGTACCAGGGATGAAATCTGTAAGATTTCAGGAAAGGAAAAGAACAGTCTCTCACATTCACTCACACCCTTCTTGTATGTCTTGTGATGATGTGCATCAAACTTAATATATCTGAACGGAGAAAGTAAAGTCATGGGGGTCCTCCAGGCTAGTAGGCTCTTCCAGTGCCAGGGCTGCAAGGTAGGTGGTGAGGCGGAAAATTGCCTTGAGTGTGGAGGGTGGAAGAGCTGTGACAGTGGAGAAACCACTCGAGAGCTTTGTGTTCCTGAGCTCTGCTTCTTATTGCTCTGAACAGCAAGGCTTTCAGGTCTTCCACACCAGGTGCAAAATGGGGACAGAACCTGTCCAAATGAGAAAGTCTTTCCACTTGCATTGGTGTGAACGGCAAAACACAAAGCTGTGGAAACCCACGTCCTGGGAGTGTATCCCATGCACCATCAGCACACTTTCAGAGTATGCGAACCTGAGACATGGAGCATCCAGCCATGTCACCAGGGAGCGGCAGGGAGCTCAGAGAGCTCCTGTCCGTCCTGATATGGGCATGAAACACTGGAGCATCAGTGATTCCTCTGTCATCCACTGATGAAACCACAGAATAACTCAGTCTCAGCATGTTTCATCTGCATGAGGTAATTATTTTGCAGAGAAGTGTTCCAGAGGGAGAGGAAATCTCTGTCTGCTGGTGAAGGAGAGAGGGTATAGGAACAGTGAGAGCCTTATTTGCATTAACCTTTCCACCCAAGATTGCTTGAGTGACATTTTATGAGTAACCACAACTTACTGTGAACTCAGAAGTGGTTAGAGAGTAAAATTGAACTGAGCAAACAGGAAATCAAAGAGGGTCAAAGAGAGTTGCAAATGGGAAAGCATTGTCTGTAAGGGCACCCCAGGGAAGTAATTAGACCAAAAATTCTGGGTGGGATACAGCTGATGGCATTATTTCTTTTTGTGAACAGCCTCAATTATTTGATCCCAGCCGTTATGCTGCCAGTGTACGTACAGGTACTTGAAGTTGAGTGAGCCCACTGGTATTCAAATCGTCTTCCAAAGTAACACAGTATTATAAATTTGCTTTGAAGTTTGACACAATGCTTTTTTCCCAACATTTTTTTGGCATAAAATTACCTTTTCTTAAAAAAAAAGAAAAAATCATGAAAACCAAAAGCTGGGGTGGGAGGGGAAAAAAGTTCAAGATTTTAGTTTTCTCTGCATTTTCACTCCTCTGCAGCCTCTCTCTATCACTTTGTGCCATTTTGAATAGGAAAAAGGTGAAAAGGGAAAAAATTAGCAATTAAAAAGGAGAGACATGAAACCAAAAATATTTGTGAAATTGTGCAAATGTTGGAAATCACTTGTTTCGTGACAGTTTATGGAATTTCACAATCCCCTCTCCCTCATCCTCTTTTTTTTTTTCATTAACTCTACATGTGCAAGACCCCCAGCCCTGAAAAAGACAAGGTCAAGCAGTTAATTGTCAGAGCAAAGAGCGTAGTCAACCTATTTTCTAGGTGCAAGGAAGGATCTGAAAGTATCCTCCCCACAAGCAGGGTCCTCCAGCTGCTGTAACCAGCAAGACTGTGACCAACAGCAAAACTCTCAAGAAAGTAAAACTATTTGTTCTTGTCTGTCATTTGCTATGTCAATTAATTGTCTACGGATGGGCCATCTGGATGTGTCTTAGAAAGTAACCAGTGTGTCTAGAGATGCCGCTTTTAAATTAGAAATCCTTGGGTGTTCATCCTTGCAGTATTCATAAGAAAGACTCACCCAAGTGGCTACTGGCTGTCTAAAGAGGATTTACTTTTCTATAAAAAAAAAAAGCTCTATCTCTCCTGCAAGCACTGTCTAAAATAGTGGCCTGCCACTTACCGTCTTGCTTTACAATGCTTTTCTGGGATACTTTACACCAGACAATAAAAGAGGCCAAACGTGAGAAAAAACAATAGGTGTGAGTGCTGCTGCTGCAGACTGCAGAACAAGCAGAAGGGAGACGTGGAAGGACTCTGGAACAGGTTAATAAAATCCAATACGCTACATGATGTGGTTTTAAGTACACTGTACAGGAGAGTTGTGGTCCAGTGGGGAAAGGCTGGGACAGGGAGTTCAAAGGCATGATTTCTGTCAGCCTTGCGGAAGTGCTCTGCAACTTCAGCAATTCATGTAACGTTTTTGTACTTTGTTTTCTTGTGCATGTACATGGTTTAGTGCTGCTTAGTCTCCTCTGAGAGTGAGCAGTGAAAACCATGGTGTAATTTAGGGCTTGGTGGAAATATTTCAATCAGTATTTCAAAACAAAGTGCTGATTTTCCTTTAGTTCAGACTTAAAATGTCATTTTAAATTTTTTTTTGTTCCATAAAACAAGAGGGAAACTAACTTGAGCAGAAACTTCATGAAAACTAATTTGCTATCATTATTTTCATAAACCATGTAATTTGATTCCTTTACATTTTATTTAGTTAAAAAAAGGAGAGAGAGAATTAAAAAAATCAATTCAAATTGAAATAGTAATTTCATCTCATAATTTCAAAATTATACTGAAAATACATATCTTGGGTCTAGCATTAAATCTGAGAGGACTGAAATGTTTAATTAGAAATTATATCTTCCCTTAACAGAAAATTTTAAAAATGCAGTAGTGTATGCCTTACACTGAAACCACAGCTTTCCATGGGAGCTTTGCTGTTCAACACACCAGTCTGTACTGCCATAAGCATTGTTTCATTTCAGCAGTAACAGATGCTTTCCGACTGTGAGTATGCTCATACACACAAACGTATTTCAGGAAAGACTCTTCCACACCCTCCATCCATCCACAGGACACAGTCGAAGCAAAACCAAGAGCTGGCTCAGTACATACATGGTTGCTCGCGTGGGGTAGGGGCATCATCCCTGATTTTAGAGGGCAGCAGAGCCTGTATTTCACTCTTAATCCCTCCTCCATAGAGTATTACAGAAAGTAATTTGCTGGCTCCATTCCCTTCTGTGTCCTTGCAGGTCTAGACAAGAGCTACCTGGCATGAAGGTTGTTTCTCTGTTGGGTGCATGTCCAATGCCCAACTGCACATGAATACGCTGCTGGAGCTTCTCACTGTACTGTAGTAAGTGGGATGCTAATAGTACCAGTATCCTTGGTATGGCTCCACATTCATTTTGGGCCAAGAGAAGCACTACAGCCTAAATGATATGACATCTGTCAGTGGTCTAGACTATATTCCCAGTTCTGAAATTACTGTTGAGCGATTGTTATTCAAATTAACTCATTTCTCCTCATACTTACTACCTTCTTAAAGTGTATGGGCAGCTTTTTAAAAGCATTTCAGTATCTGAATACAAATGATGTGAAACTGGGAGGAGCAGTTCATGCCCCAGACGGTTATGCTGCCATTCAGAGGGACCACGACAACAGGCTGGAGAAATGGGCATAGAGGCACCTCACGGAGTTCAACAGAGGGAAGTTTGACCATTCCTGATCCTCACGCTTGACAATGAAGTGTACATGGGAGAGGTGGAATAAGGAATCAGAACAGGCCCAAGGAAAACAAAGCAAGATGAGAGTTTTGGGTGTCCTGATGCCAGCAGTCAAACGCTGCCCACACTTTGCTCCGGTGTTTGGAGGGCAGCAGAAGGGCCAGGCTCTGCAGATGAATCATAGCAGGCTAATATTGCTACAAATCACCAGAGCTGTGCTCTCACTGCCGATGGTATGATGAAAAGCTCCAAATTGATTTATCACATGGTGATCCATCTCACCTCCCTTGCTCTTCAGGACATAAATCACTGTACCATTCAGTGGGACATGCTGCTTCAGTGTTCAAAGTCATTCACAGCTGCTCAGGGCACATCTACCGCCAAGATCAGCAAATGTAGGAACAGTCTGCTCAGGGCAACCAGCTGCCTCCTCCCTCCTGCTGCACCTTGTGCGGACTTTTACCACCCACTCATGCACACACCAAGAGTTTATTGCAGGTATAGAGGGGTTAACAGTAGTAGCCCAGCTCCAGGGAGATGGACAATTATAGTTTATATTGTTCTGGTGACTCTTTGTAGGAGGGAAGTAATGACACTTGAAAGCCTCAGAGCAGTAGGTTTGTGCACGGTGGGTTTATCTAAGAACATAGCGATTGCCTTCTTGCCATCTCTCCCATCAGCTAACGCATTGTGTGTTCCTGTACTGGAAGATGCACAACTTTATCTGCCCATATATATAAAAATGTGTCCCTTTGAGGGGGGATTCTTCTGCCTTAAGTTACATGTCTGTTTTTTAGATGTGTAAGCATTAGCTAAACACTATAAACTCGTCATGGAGTCAGTGGGAAGAAAGAGGCTCCTGCAACGGGGGGTTGTTCCTATAGTCAGACAGCCACCTCAGTTGGGTCAAAATAATTTCCTTTTGCAGTTATCACTGACTTCAGAGGAAGCCTGGAGTAACTTGGATACATAGACGTGTCCCTATTAAGACATCTAAAATGAGAGATTAATTCTGATTATTTTCTGAATGCTTTGCTTGGACTTCACTTGTAATTTTCTACCAGTGTTTTTCAAGGAGAATGAAAACCCACCCAAGGAGCACTACACCTGCTAAAAGGGTGGGTGAATAATGATTTAATTACTGCCGGTGTATGGTCTGTACTCATTTGAAGGCAGCACTGGAAGGAGGTTGCCAGCTGCCAGCTTTTGCTTCCCAATTAATAAAGGGTAAATGCTACTTAGATAGATGCTGCTGTGCCTTGGGTTAGTCCTTGGAAGCTGATGTTCCTTGTCTCTTTGTTAGTGGATTCAGATATCCAGCCTTGTCTTTCAGCAGTGACCATCCCAGAAGATAATTCAAGTGTTGCTGCATAGACTCCTGAATTTTTAAAGGTACATGAAAATGTTGTACCTTCAACAAACACATCTATCACTGTGGTTACAGCACAGTGTGATGTGATTCATATCAGTTCTCATTAATATGAAAAAAATTAAGCTTTTAAAACATTAGGGAAAAATATTAATCAAATAATCATTTGAAAATGTGCTGCAAAATAAATGTAAAGCATTTATCTGACTAATGTTATTTGACCAGTTTGAGTGATCAGCTGCAAATTTGCAGATCATAATAATTATTAACAACTGTAGGAACAAGCAGTGAGCATAATCAATAGGGTTGAGGGGACAGTAACAGTAACGAAGGGTTGTGTTTCTCGTGTGCGTTTTATTTGAGGATCTCATAGGCACACACACAGTGAGTGCTTGCTTGGCACAAACTGCTGGGACAAAAGGCACAGACCTCTAAAGAAAGGTGCACAGAGATGGGGAAAGATCAAGCTGTTTACCCAAGGTCGTGGAACAAATCAACGAAAAAAAGACTGGAATCCTTCTGTGTCAGGTCAGGTTTGCCCAGGCATCCTGCATTCCTTGCTTTCTCTTCTGCCTCTCTTAATCAGACTGTCTGGCTGAGGAGCAACACAAAACAATAGGATTTATAACGTGCCCCAAATAGTACACTTTACTGGCAGATGGTTTGCAGGCAGAATGGGTCAAAATACTTGGTGCAGCTGACAAGCGGGAAGAGTGGCTTCTATTTGTATTTGTGTCAGCAAAAGCCCCTTGGAGCCGTGAACTTCATAAAGGTCTCGAGCTGTCTCAGCTTCGCTTTTACCTCAGTTAAAAGCATAGTCATTGCCAAGTGCTCACCGTGTTCAGTGGGAAGAGAAGGAGGGAGAGATCTCCAGAAGGGTGAGATGGGATTCATCTGAGCCACAGCAAGAGACAACGCCTGGGCTTGCGACGGGCTTCAAACATCAGCAGGACAGTGGAGAAAGGGAGCCTGTGTCCTTGCCCGTTTCCAGGTGGGACACTGAAACATGAAATGTGTTGCCATAATAAGGCAATGAATGTGAAGCACGCAGGACACTGAACCCATCCCAATAATTCTGTAACCAGCCCCTTATTTCAGCGTCGCGCCCACCACATCCAGGCAATGCAGTGGTGCTGGTTCTGCAGGGGTACACCAGCCGTGCTGGCAATGGGCTGTGCTTTGCAGGCGCCCAGCCTGGGCCTGAGGCACCCCTGATTAATTGCCCAGGGCTGGGGTCACGTCTAGTCTTAGCATCGTGTTGATATGGTACCGATACCAGCTGGCAGCTTAAGGGTTCTCCTCACCACCCTCCGTGGCATGGCATTAAGGTGCCCAGCTAGCTCAGGTCCCTAAAGCAAACCACCACAACAAAGGCAGAGAATTTGGGGTGAGGGAATAATTTCCTGTCACTCAGTCTCTCCCATGGAATTGCTTATTGTTCAGGGTAACCGACACTGAGGAACAATACAGGTTGCAACGGCAGCTGGATATATTGTGTCAAAGCGAGACACCTTCCTTTATTAACTCCGAGATAATCTCTGACTTTACGCTTCAGAGACATGTATTAATATTCTACTTGGAAAGACGGAAAGAAAATCAATAGACCGGAAAGCTCTGCGTGTTGTTTGTGTCAGCCAAGAAGGATTCATTTGCCTTATGATGCTTTGTTGTGACAGATGGTTACTTTGTGCTGTTCGGAGGAGGCCCATCCAGCAAAATTAAGATCTTTATTGGGAGAAGTCATGACAGATTTCATGAGGGCAGCAGTTTTAGGAGAGGCATCCAACAAAGAGATGCAGCATTTGTAGCACCTTCTTCTTGCCATTACAAGCTGTGGCAGCTTGTGGCTTTTCATTTGCTCAGTAGCTCTTTGCTTGTGCTCCAAGTCCCTGTAAACAGTGGTCGTGTTGGCAATAGCAGTAGTTGATCAAATCCAATTCAGTTACTGTAGCTTGATGAGTTACCACTTCTCCACCAGACCACGCTGAACGCCTGCATTCGTACTCTAGTCATTGCAGCTCCAAAGTGAAATCCATTGATTTAACCCATTGCTCATTAAACCATGCTGACTCAATTGCCTGTTACTGTCCATACTCTCAGAGTACAGTATATTGGTTTTGGTTTAATGAATGACCTGAGCTGTCCTTACTTTAATGAAACAGAGGACCAGCATCCTTCCCTGGACCCTCTGTCAGTTGTTCCACTGCTCTGTACGTAGCGCTACAAGTGAACCTTGTAAAATACAGGGCTGAGGTGCAAACCGTTGCTTCTTTTAATATGAATTGGAAAGCTGAGCAACACACTGGCCTCTGCATTTCCAACATTGGTGCACACCAACTTTTTAAACCACTTTCACTTTATGCAGCCCCTCCTGTATTATTTCTTATTATTATTCATTGAGAAAATTCCATCTGAATCATGCCTGAATTCTAACCAGTGTAATTAAGTTCTGCCTCCTTCTTGCAGAGAATAAAGCAGCCTCTTCAGTTCTTGATCTAAATTCTGAGGTGAGGTTTTGCTGGGTATTTATAAAAATTTGCTTTCCTCTACTGAGGCAGCTCTGTTTGAACATTAAAGAGATGATTCAATCTAATCTAATCTAATCTAATCTGCCTACATTTCTTCCTTCAAACCTGCCTTTTTGTCAGTTTGCCTGTTAAAATCAATGAACCTTCCCAATTGAAAGAATGCAGAAAATACTTACTAAGGAAGTACTTTCTGTTTTAGAGGAGCAAACTATACAAAGAAAGTACCAGAAGACTGTGCTGTCATTCAGCTTTATCTGCCCCCACCTGTTGACAGGGCAAATAATTCTCAAGTCAAAAGCAAACCACATTACATTCGAGAAATACAGTTGCTTAACAACTGGAGTTACCATTTCATCCCCCCACCCCAAATATACGTGCTCAGTCATTGGCAAACTGCTGCAGGCTTCAGTGATATACTGCATAACACAGTGCATTTATTGACCAAAACAGAAGACCATGTCCAAGAATAAGAAGTTTTATTGATTTGTTTTCTTGTAGATGGTATTTTCCCCTGAAAGCTGCAGCATGATCATGATTTGTTTTCATCTCTAACTTTTATATATCTATTGATTTAGGATGGGGGAAACAAAAAGGAGAATTGAAGTTTGGTCTTCAGCTCTGTCCTTTGCTGTGTTTGCCAAGAACTTGAGAGCTTTGAGAAAGAATATAAATTCATAACCGCAGTTATTTGGGTATCATTCCTAATGTACATGGAAAATGCTCCCAAGCAATTCATTAAAGACGTTTTGTCTATAGCAAGGAAGGGAACACATAATATCCCTTTGCCAACCATTTAGTTAAGGTCACCTTACCCGCTTACAAATCTAGAGAACAGCGTAGGCCTCCCTCAGCCTGCTTCTTTAAAGTCCTCAGTTCTCTAGGAGTTGTATGGCCACTCAGAAACACAGAAGAATATGGACTAGGGGTTTTTTTTAAATACTTATATATATATAGTACAAAGGTCTTATAATTAGATCTTAATCAAAGTCATGGTACTCCTGGGAAGGTAGTTTATTTACTCAGATCGATGCACGTAAGCCAATGCATTGATCCAGTTTAGAAAATTTTACTTGCTGTATGATTTCTGCTATAGATGGTTGGAAAGAGAAAGCTGTGTCTAGGGCAAGAATAGACTAAAACATCAGACTGGAAACTGCTTTCAGTGGGCTCAGATTGGCTATTCAGGTTCTAGCGCTCCTGTCCAGAAAAAAGAAATTAACCCTGATTTTGTTTCACAAAGACCTTTGAGGTTTCCAATTTTCTTTTCTTTCCAGTGAAGAACAAATCCAGAATATTTTCTTGACACACAATTTTGCAAATCTTTCTTTCTGCCATCTCTCTCTCTTTCTAGCACTTTTTCCCTCTTTGGTGAGAAATGTCAAGCTCCAGAAAATTTCCTATCAAAACCCATCCTCAAAACCAATAGAAGTCTATGAGAGGAGCTGGTTACAGCAGGACAGCACATTTTGATGACAATACATTGTGGTGGAAGTGTTCTGACCAGCGGGCTTCCTACTGCAACTTCAAAATGATGTGGACAGCCTCAGGGAAATTGAATGTAGGAATTTTGCCAGCTAGTCACCAAGTAAGCGGAGCACTCCATTGTAGCCTTTGGTTCCCTAAGATTAAATAGCGAACTAAAGTTACTAGTCATCAGCTGGAAAAATAAACTCCTTAAAAAAAGTAATGCAGTCATGGAACAGAACACCTAGGCATGTCGTGCAGAGATGGATGATTCAAAGCCTGGAGGAAACAATTACAGTCATCACATCTGGCCTGCTGGAAAACAAAAGAACATCCTCCGCGACTGTCTGCATCAGCCCAGCAGCTCCTTGTTCAGCCAGAGCAGACTTTTCAGAGCGAGGCCGAGCTCAGATTCTGTCAAAAGCACCAGCAGG
>NW_009614729.1:78616-87692 GCF_000690535.1 Cariama cristata
TGGAGGAAAGCTGCATCTGCACCTTGGATGCCTGGAGATGAGAAACAGCAAGGCTGGTGTGTGGGGCTGGCTCAGGGCACCTCAGCAGCATGGGCTGTCCTGTTTCTTGTCACTTCAGCAACAAGGACAAAACAATTTCCCAAAGCTCGCTATCAGTAATATGAAATCTTCATCCTGCTAAGCTTGTACTTTCACCAACAGCACGTTTGCCGATACCAAGAGCGTTGCTACAGCTGTGACCAGAGGTGAATACTTGCACAGGGCTTTCGCCATCCTTGGATGAGCTTTCTAGGTCTCAGGTTGGGAGTCAGCAAAATTCAAAAGGGACAGCTCCACATTTAAGGGAGGTGGACATGCAGCTGCTGTTAAGCCAGATAGTATAATGATGTTGAAAACTCATAGCCAGCCTGGAAAACCTCATCCTATCTGTTCCCTTAGAAGGCTTTGCAAATGAAAATGTCAGCTACTATTTCTTGGGCTGGCACAGCCAAGGGAATGTCTGGGTCCGGTGACTCTGCCACTGACCTGCTGAGTGACCCACGGCGCTTTGTTACTTGCTGGTTTCTGTGGGCAAAACGACCTCCGACCCACGTTCATGGGCGTGAGAAATAGCTGGGGACTGGCACCAGGCCGTACGGTACCAGTGACCTTCTGGTGTTGGCTCCATTGTAATGAGATGCTGAGAACATTGCTACAGCTGTGACTGGAGGTGAATACTTGCATTTTTTAAGTCAAAGGTCCCAGGTTTGAATCCTATTGCCAAAAGGCTGCTGAGGGACAGGATGGAACATTTTCAAAGGGCTCAGAGATCCTCTGATGGAAGACGTTATTTGAGTGTAAAGCTGCCTTATTCTCCTCCGCACGGCTGAGAAGCAGGTGCACAAACCTCCATCCAAAAAATGTTTGCATGTAATTGGCATCACCTGTGGAGATAAAGCAATCATTCTGGAGGTGGGAACAAAGGAAATAGAAAGAATACCTTTCTGCTCACAAAGCAACTAGGTGCATCTCTGCAAGAAGAGATCATCCTAAGCTACCCAAATGGCCACTTTTGATAAACCCTCTTTGCTAATATACCACATACGATCCAGCAATCAGTGCAGACTGTTTTTTGTCATTATGCTTGATGCAAAAAAAAAAAAAAGAAAAAAAGAAAGAAATAGAAACAGTACTATATTTCAATTAAAACTCCATGAAAATTTTGGCTGTGGTTTTTAATGTGATAATGTTAATTAAACTATGCTCTTATGTTCTGAAGTCTTATAAAATGTCTTGGAAAAGGATAAAAAATAATAGTAGAAATAAAATTGGGCTATTTATCTACCAGGAGATTAAAGGGCTTCTTGTTTCCTTTGTGAATTTAGATTTCCAGAATTAAATGAGTGTGAAGTTATGATATTTTTCAGCAGAATCATTATCATTTTTATTGCAATGGAAAGTATGCAGCATTTCATTGTTATTGTACTTAACTCACCTAATTGTACCTCTCCACTCACCAAGCACGTCCACCGCACAGCGATGGACTCCGCACTCGTGGCAAACCAGTCACATAATCCAGCTTTTTCCTTCCAGTTACTGTCAATATGTATTTTTCTGAAATTTGTTCTCTCATGGGGTGCTTCAGGTAATAGGTGCAAAGCTATTAGCTACTTAAATATCCATCAGACTGGCCTGCAAATGCTTTTTTTTTAATCTCTACCAGACCTGTTTTTATAGTACATACCATACTTATGAAGTATAACACATTAAAGATATACTTAAGAAACGTGGTTCGTCATACAAATATATAATATATAAAATACAAATGTACTTACAAACATAGATAGACACAGGTATTGAAGTAGAAATAGGGATGTTCTAGCACAAAGCCTGTAGATGTCCTTTTGATAAATTAATTACTATATTGCAATTGCATTCAGAAAAGTGACAGTAGGGAATGTGGAAGGGATGGTGTGTGCTCTGTCTTTGTGTCTGCTGGCCTGTCTGTACAAAGACACGTTCACCTGCCACTTAAATACATCTGTAATCGAGCGTAGCAGCTGTTTAACCGGACATAGTGAAAAAAAAAAAAAGTGAAAAAGCACGGGAAGAAGAAAAGACTTATGATCCAGATCCCTAGCTGATCAAAGGTAGTGATTTAGCTGATAAGGATGTAGACGGAGGTTGCCCGCTGTCCAGCTGAGACTGGTTTTTCAGTCTGGCACGGGGAGATGCCTTTGAGTCAGGGCACCAGCATGGGCACACGTTGTTCTTGTGAGTCAAAGCCACGCCATTTGCAGTCTGTAAAGACAGCTCCTCGTCTGTTGACAGCTGAAAGTACCCTAAAAGGACAAGCAGCGAGCATTTTCCAGCCATTTTATATACATTTTAAGGCTACTTTCCCATACATTTGTGTAGAGCAGAGAATTGCGTCAGGGCAGCCCTGTTTCAGCTAATGGGGCCACTCAGCAGGACAGAGCTTAAATCTGACTTTTCATCATACATTAAGGTGTCCCTGTTCAAACACCTGTTTTATGGAAGTAAAAGGAGAGGAGGAAGACTATGAAAGGAATCCTAGTCCCAGTGACAGGAATAAGAATTTTTCTGTTACTTTCCCTGTGGCCAGGCTTTCTCCTTGCACAGCAATATGGTCACAGGGTTCTAACCACTGAATGTGGCTGCTTCTCCCTGGGTCTCCCCTCTTACCCCCCTGTAATATTGGAGGTGGGATGGAAAGACGTGGACCTGTTGGAGAACGTCCAGAGGAGGGCAACGAAAATGATCTGAGGGCTGGAGCACCTCTCCTATGAAGACAGGCTGAGAGAGTTGGGGTTGTTCAGCCTGGAGAAGAGAAGGCTTCGAGGTGACCTCACTGCGGCCTTCCAATACCTGAAGGGGGCCTAGATGAGAGATGGGGACAGACTTTTTAGCAGGGTCTGCTGTGACAGCACAAGGGGTAATGGTTTTAAACTAGAAGAGGGTAGATTTAGACTTGACATAAGGAAAAAATTCTTTACAATGAGGGTGGTGAAGCACTGGAACAGGTTGCCCAGGGAGGTGGTGGAAGCCCCATCCCTGGAGGCATTCAAGGTCAGGCTGGATGGGGCTCTGAGCAACCTTACCTAGTTGGAGGTGTCCCTGCTCACCGCAGGGGGGTTGGACTGGATGGCCTCTGAAAATCCCTTCCAGCCCAAATGATTCTATGATTCTATGGACAGTCAATGAAGTGGTCATGTAATTTGTGTCAGCTTAGGGTTAAGGTACCAAGAAAGGGAAATCCAGGGCATACTATAAAAGAGAGGAGCTTCCATTTTCTTTGCCAAATACTCACCTTCAATTTTCTATTTAGTCATCAGTTCTCTGAGACAGGTACTGAAAATTAGCATGTATTGGATTGTCCTGGTTATCGTTTGGGGACTTCAGGAACAACTGAGAAACGAGTAAGAGTGATAATGGTGTGATAATTCTCACCATGAAGTATAGTGAGGATTTTTCTGCAAAATTTCAGATTTCTAGAAGCATCTGAAATTTGGAGCGATTATAGCAAATATATATGTTGTTTTGCTTGTGGAGCTGTTCGTTTGTCACGGTACAGAATGGTGTTTGGAGCAGTCATTGTACAGCTCCACACCTTGAAGTCAGTTTATGGCAGAATTTTGATGTCCAAGAAGTACGTATCCCTATTAGACTAAGTCAATGTTGTCATCTATATTTTCCTTCTTCTTAGCTATCTGCTTTCATTTTGTCAGTCACTGACCTTTTAAGATTTATCCATTAAAATTTTTAATCCTGGAGTGACAGCTACTCTGGGCACAAACCTAATATGAAGCTGTTTGTTCATCTCTCAGAGTGGGAGCAGAAAAATAACAGTACATAGTCTGGGACCTCCAGAGAGGTGCAATAAAACTGTGGAATCATCTTGTAAACTGAAGAAGAAATCTCTTCTGATAACATATATTTGTCAGCCTGACATTCTTTATTGCTCTTCAAAGTCCAAACTATAATGGGGACTTTGGGGCCAGGAGACTTTATGATGACAAGTCAGGGATGGGTCAAAAGTTCTCTGCCCTCAAGGCTTTTGATGCTGCTCTTTCTGCAACTCCATACACAAAAGAGAGGAAATGAAATGGAAGAGATATTGTATTATAAAGAATATGCTTCTTGGGTTCCTTGTGGCTTTTCTGTGATAAACATATTCCCCCTACTTCTGACTCTCCCTCCATACTCCTTAAATTGTATTGGAAGATGAAATATTTGTTTAGAGGAGTGGGGACTGGCCCAGAAATTATGATTCAGGATCCCAGTCTTAACGGTGGGCTTTAATTGGTTTGGCAAGGTGCATGCGATGAGTTTTAGTGACAGAGGCAGTGAACTAGAACAGATTTTCCTGTAATACCAAGATTTTAAAATGGTTTTGCAATTCATGAAGCTGTAAGCGCTGCTTAACATAAAACGTGCTTTATAAAACTAGGAGATTTTTTTTTTTTCTCTCTCAGAGAAAGTGTCAAAGGCTCCTGAAACTAAGCACACACACAGTAGGGAAGGCCTGGGACTGATCTCAGTGGTCCAGATGTAAATCAGAAGTGACAGCAATGAAGTCAGTGATGTGATGTTGTGGAGGGTTAAGGTCGGTGAAAGTAGTGCTGGGTGACGGGGGTGCATGGGGAAGTGCACGTGGCCGTTACCCCCCATGCAAGGCTCAGCTCCGCCAGCAGCGTGTCTGTGCGATAGGAGCACTCTGAAACCAGCTGGGTGAGGGGTGGAGGTGGAAACCAACGTCCTGCTAAGAAAGTGTTTGTCCCACTGCTGGCGGCTCTGAGAGCAGGTGGGATGGTGCTACGTCGATGCTATGGGGTATTAGTGGCTAGGGATCTGTGTTGAATTTGGAACACGGGTATTGTAAGCGAGACTTCCTGCGAGCTGACATCTGTGGGATGTAGGGAGGGGGATTCGGTCCTGGTGAGGGCACAGAGAATGGCCAGGGTGGCAGAATCAGGAGGAGCTGGACAGAATGCTGAAAAAAGAACTGTCAGGATGCTTTGGGTGAAGGCTGTGGGTGAAGGTTGCTGCATTAACCCCCTCAGGACATCCCTTGCAGCCTCACAGTCAGCACTTGTCAGATTTTTTTCCCCTGCAGCCTTTCATCTTGATAGCACAGCGTGAGGCTCAGCAGTCCTAATCTGGCTGCACTGCGGCTCCCTGAATCGGTAGGCCCGTACCTGTGGGACACCTGCCCTCAAATCCCTGTCTGTCTCCTGTTGGAATGATTCGACATGTGTAAGGCATTACACGTAGCGAAAACCTCCAAGCAGACTTCTTCCCAGTGTCTCCAAATGATTGAAGGATTAGCTAGGGCTGAGGGAGGGTCGGCTTCGGATCTCTGCTGCAGAAGGCGGTGAGCCCGTCCGCTGCCTGCACACAAGGGCTGCACCCTCGGTCCTGGTGGCTGTGCCGGCAGCTGGTGATTTCGTGTTCTTTCCTTGGTCTGAAGGGACTTTGAATGGCAGCCAAGACATAGCCCCAGGATGGACTTGGTACACATTCTGCCTTAAAAGAAATGTGTTCTTCATGGCCTGGAGAGCAGGTCTCCACCAGGGCAGGAGGGCAGGAACTCCTTGGTATTCCTGTCCTTCCTCCCCAGAGATGAAGGAGTCTTCCCCACACCGCCAGCTCAGTTAACCCAGAGGACAGCACATACCCTTTGTTCATTATACCTTAAAGTGCTATCAGCATTTTTGGAAACCTCATTTCCAGTGTTTTCTGTGGTGTTATCTGTGCACCAAGCAACAAATAGCTAAAACCTTATATCCACTTTTAATCACACTAAATCAATGCACCGTAAGGGGGAGGTTTAAAACCAATTTTTTATGCACCACTGCTTACATTGAAAAGACTCATTACAACCAAAATCAATCAATCCAGTCTGTAACTCTGAAGTAGCTCCTGGATTGAATCAGTGACGCTGATGAAGATGGGGTGGAAGGACAGAACAATGAGAGGGAGTGGGCAGGTGTTAAACAAAACAAAGAGCCTTTTTGAAATATTTTGCCTTTCTTCTAAGACAGAAACAGCCTCCTTCGGTGTGTTTGGCTGTAATTTAGAAGAAATTTTGCGGGTCTGTAGAGGTCTCTTTTTAGATGAGCTGCTGCTCAAGGACCACAAGAGGGCAATGGAGATTGGAGACAGAGCCATGTCCAGGCTCTGTGGAGCATGGATGTTGCCTCCTTGCTCTGCCCACCTTCCTTTACAGCACCCAAAAAATGCCATTCTCCACCATGCAGAGAAAAAGATGAAGTGTGACAATAAGAGCGCTTGGGTTTCCAGGACTGCTTTTTCTGGAATCAGTGAGACATTATTACAAATAAAACATATGTCTGCTTTGTAGCTAATGCTATCTAAATCGCATTAAGCCCCTAGCAGCCTGTATGGTCTGTATATGTATTCTCAGAAAGGTGCGTGGAAGCTGTATTGATCTTTTGACTAAGTGTCCTAATGAAATACAAATCTGCTATCATTTAGAGAGCCATCTGTCACGATGAGACGTAAAAAATGCTACAAGCAGAACAATAACTATAATTCAATTTGAGAATCCAACCTACTCGCAGCAGGCGCAAAGCGGCCGGCCCCAGCCCTTGGCCTCTGGGATCGATTCTGTTTACTGTGTTAAACTTCGTCAAAGGGTAATAAAGAAATCAATCAATAAGGTATTAAAGAAATTTCCAATTATGGGTAAGGTACTTGTTGCAGAAGACCTCTTTAGCCCAGTGCGGTGATTTAAAATCCATCTACATGGCTCAAGTTCTCTGGCAAGTGGCAGAGTAATTTAATGCTTGTGGTGTTATATTGTCCAACATAATGGTAAACTGCTAAAAAAGAAGTAGTGCACAACTGCTGGGAAGGAAACCAGTGACAGCAGGTTAATGGAGAGGTCATTTTCCTAATACTCTCCAGGCCACTGGTGATGCAGGACTCCCCTACTTGAGAGTTTTCAGGAAAATTAATCCAAATTAACTTCTCAAGTGGGTTGGTTAAACCCTATTAGCCACCTGTGTGGACATGCTCATTCAGAGTTAAAATGGGCTTTATTCAATTTAGGTTTGTTCAGTTTAAGCTCTGGTTCATCAGAGCACTTGAGTATTTGCTTATGTCTCTGGAACATGGCTGAGAGGCAGAGTCTACAGAGCTGTTTTGATTAAGGCTGGACTCGAACAACCCCATGGCGGTGAGGTAAATGGTCCAGGTAAACGGTCCAATGATGGCTCTGGACCTCATTTTTCAATCTTTTCTATTTTAGTTGCAAGACTTTGGGGCAGGATCTCGCCTTAGTCTGCAGCTGACAGCAGGCCGCACAGCGATGCTCCTCTCTCAGCCAAGCCGAGGTATGGCTGTAACACATTTTTGAAGGCACGCTCCGGTCACACTTTCATGGCCCTTCGTGCCTGTGTGTTTCAGTTCCTCATGATCTTTCTTATCTGTTTCTTCACAACAGATTTGTGAGGGCCAGGCCAGCTTCAGCACAGGAACAGGGGCAGACAGGCTGTTGTCAGAGCCGCAGGCTGCTGGGGGCTGCGGAGGGGCCCTGGCCTTGGTGCCCCCGTAACAGGGTGCTGGAAGAGGGAGAAGGCAGCTGGTAGCCGCAGGAACAGCAAAATCTCTCCAGTATCTCCAATACCCTTTCCTCAATCCCTCCCTCACTGCTTTGTCCCTTCTGTCTGCCTCTCCCTTTGTGCAGCAGGGTCAGCCAACACCACCTTCCCATCTTAAAGAGGCAATAAAACCTCATTTGGGCCAATTTTTCTGAAAAGCCTTTGGCCATCTATGTGGGAGAAATACTGTGATTGCCAGGAAAAAGGGATCTATGTCCTGAGAGCTGAGCTGTAGGAGATGTGTACCAAAATACATTGAGAACAGCGTCTGGTGACCCGACAAAGTCCCGAGCACAGCTCCGAGAGGGCCCCGCGGGCCCCAGCCTGAGTAATCCAGTCTGGTTTGTGGGCACGTTGTGTGTAGCACATGGGCACTGACAGGACCTGTCCTCTGCTCCATGCTCAGGTTTATTTTCAGAAAAAACCCAGCTTGTTTCTTTTTGCCGAGGAGCCAGATGAGAGTTCGTATATATACAGTATTGATAAACAGAGAACCAGCAACACGGTGCAAAAGAAAAGAGGGAGAACCAGTTTGATTGTGTTACACACTTGAAGCACACATGCTGTAGCCACAGGTTGATTCCTCTCCATTCTGTTCCTTGTTTAATTTCTTCCCTAGCCAGATATCTGTGGTTTGCAGTGGTGCTGCTTGGGCCACGAACCCCTCTCTCAAACCACCAGCTGGGGTCTAGTGAAAAGCCATGGCTGTGTGCACTGCTGTATTGTCTAAGATAATATGTGTCCAAATTATTTTTTTGGAACCTTTTCCTAAAGTGTTTATCTGCCAGGCTCCAGGCTGTGGGATCGATGTGCTACTGTGTACTCATTCACTTTCCATCTTTGCAGCTTTTCTCTGAGAAAGGCTGTGTTGGAGCTTGGCTTGTGTCAGTCCCTGATAAGCCAGGTTACTGTTTTCTTTGACAATCATTTCTCCAGAATGTCCTGTGTAGTTTTTATGGGTATCAGAGTTCCGACTCCTTCATCGAAAAAAAGGATATTTTCATATTAATCGGGGGGCTTTTTCATCCAGATGGTGATCACTATTAATGACCCTGCATCTGGCAGCAATCTAGGCTGTTATGTTTGTTGAACCAATTACTAAAGGTGGATTTGATTAATCTTCCTCTGACAGAGGAGTATCAGGTCTCTGAGCATTGGATTCTCATGGATTTGTGTGATTTGAGCTACGTGGGGACTGATGGGGCTTCAGTCTAGTGGAGCTTCCAGCGAAGTGTTCCTTCACTGCCTGGGAGATTGACGGGAGCGATAGAGCAAGTATAAAAAGAAGCAGAGCAAAGTGGGGAAAAAATAGCTAGAAAGACTTTTTGTAGAGAGAGACTCCACTTTCCCCAGCCCTGGCAGAGAGGAAGCATTCCTAATGAGAGACTGGGCCTGACTGCTTAAATCTAAAGGATGAAGCACCTGGAGCCCTGAGATGCTCATGGAGAGGG
>NW_009614729.1:87702-108764 GCF_000690535.1 Cariama cristata
TCAGCTGTGTCTGGGAAGGAGATGCCGGGAAGGGAGGTCTCACACTGCGTGAGGACGAAGGCTTGGCAGTTGTTGGCACATGCCAGGCTCACAGTGTTCCTCTCAGCCTGATCCCCAGACGATGCTTTTTCCTGGCAGGTCCATTGTAGCAATAACTGCTCTTTAGATGGCCATGGAAGTAGGTTCTTGCCTTTAGTGTACGGACCATGAGGACAGGATACCACAGCCAAACCCCACCACCTCATCCCCCTTACAAGAGGCTTCACCAGAGGCAGAACTGGAGGTATAGCTATACCATGGCTGGAAACTTCATTTAATTCCCTGTGTTGATTGTAAATATTTTACTGTCTGGTATTAAGTGAATGTAATTACTGCAGCATAAAGATGAGGGAAGCTGTTTAATGGGGATGCTGTCAAAGTATTTTCCCCTAAGTTTCAGAAGCTGTTATTTTTTTCTCTCCTGTCATTGGTAATAATCCCTTGAAAGCTTGAAAGTGAAATGTATTGCCTTCCTTTGCAATTGTTTTTCTTTGTTATGTTTCTCAGACAAAGAGTAAAACATGCACTTTCAGACTCCATGACTTTTATTTTAGATTAAGGGAAATAAACAAAGAATGAACAAATCTTAAACTCTCTGGGAGAGAGAGCAGCCGCATCAACTCAAGCCATACTCTTTTGGTTTGGGAACAGCAGTAACTGATGCTGGCCAAGAGCTCCTCCAAAAACAGCTAGTGCTGACCATGCTGCGGTCAGATCCGCCCTCATTGAATGCCACAAAATGAAATACCCCACAACATAACCCCTCCTGCACTCTCCCTGAAAATGCTGGCTGCCCTCCATCTTCCACCTCCATTGGGTTGCTCTGTGATAGCATGTGCTAAATGCACTGTGATCAAGCAGGTGGGGACCTGCAGCATCCAGGTTCATGGAGTGGAGAGGCAGTGGGAGGAGGGATTGCAGATGGAGGGGGCAAAAAAGAAGAGAAACTTGTATGTCCTGTGCCAGTGAAATGTCTCCTGTTCTTGCGGAGGTGTAAGAAGGGATCTTCCAAGGCAGCGTGAGCACCCTCACACAGAGAGGTTGGCTTGGGACTTGCTGACTCCCGCAGCACCCAGCATGTGGGGTGGGAAGGTATTTTCATCTGTGTCAGAACAGGAGGGAACATTTGCATCGTTAGTGGGTCTGGCTCTACCTCCAGCCAACGGATGCTTGGTTGGTTAAAATGATGTTCTAGGCAGCTTCACAGCAGAGCTGCTGGCAGCGCTCTGGAAGTTGTCTCCCTCCTTCTGCTTTGTAATGACACTTCCTTCTGCAAACTGCATCTATGTAATACAGCTCATGCTGGGTTTCGGTTCCTGGAGATGATGTTTGAGAAGGAGTGAAGGCCACTTGCTCATCAAATCTCAGGGTGGTGTTCACAGAAGCAGCAATTAAAGCACATAAATCAAGGCAGGAGAAATTCTCCTGCAATGCAAACATTTCATTGTTCTTATCAAGGAGAGTAATAGACCTGATTGTTCAGCATCTGCTGAGACCTGAACAGGCCTCATTTTCTGTCAGTCCATCCCTCTGTTCCTCCTTGCCCAGCATCCTCCTCATGAGTGATGAGCATCACCAGCATCTCCACTGGTGCTGGCTGGGATTTCACAGGGTGGTCCAGATGTGCAGCAAACCAAGGGTTTTTGTTCTAGAAGTCATGGCAAGCTATTGCTTGGAAAGACACCTCAAGAAACTTCTAGTACAGTTTTGCCATTTGCACCTGAACCTTATGCAGGTCTTTAGCTCTCAGATTCCTGATAGGTCCTGAATTCATTGGGGGTCTGTAATACGGGTTTTCTTTGGGCAAGATGATGCTTGAGGTCTTTGGCAAATCAGCCGTTACCTGCTAGAACAGACAGAGTCTGGAACAAGAATGAACAAACTGGTGGTCTGATCTGAGTGAGGTGATGGTCTTCTTGTCAGCCAGAAGCTCTTGCTGGTCTGGTAAAGCCAGAGCTTGCAGGGAGGCTGTTTCTTTGACTGCCTCCGGAGCACCTGAGTACCCTGATCCTGAATTTAGCAAAGTTGACAAGATTTGATATCAAAGGTGCTGGTTCATCTGTTAAAAGTAAGCATGTCTTTGTGAACTGTACTGCATCAAAGGCAGGCAGACGAGCACCTGATCTGCCCTGGGGTCCCCACTGATCTCAGCCCAGGGCAGCTCTGCTCTTCATCTCAGTGGCCTCCTCTGAGGAGTGCTGGCAGCTCCATCACCACCCTCAGCTGAGACCACGCCAGGGTTGTTGCAGACACGATACAAACCAGCTTTGGTCCAGAGGCACACGCTCTTTCACTTTGGGCGTTTTCGGGACAGGAGGCAGTAACCAACAGGTAACCCTGCAGCAGCCTGCAGCAGGGAGGGCAGTAACTCTGACAGGAGCACAGGATCACTTTCTGATCCTGCCCTGAAAAGCATCTTGAGGGCCAAGTTTGGTGTTTCTGACTACAAGGACAAAGCGGTTTCCTCTCCCAGCCCTGTCCTAGATGAGGGCAATAAGATGCCAGTCTGGTACCTTTTACTAACAATTCAACTGAAGTTAAAAATGCTAACAGTAGGAGTTTAGTTTGTAAGCATTAAATGGGAGCTAACCATCCCTCATTAGAAGTTAACAAGTCTGTCTCTGTCTCCCAATCTCCTGACAGCTTATTTTGAAATCCCCACAAATAATCCAAAGCTCTTACTTCTGGTACTTGAATTTCTTTGAACAATGTTGCTTCCATTATTCTGCTGCTGAGCAGCAGTTGCCTTGCTTTCTGGGTGCCAGTGGCAGGGACAAGCTTCCTCCATTTGCCAAAGAACTTTTTGTTTCCCTCTGATTCCTTCCATCTTTTTACCATAAAATCTAAGCCAATGATTGGCAGCCCAGTTTAAACTTATGTTTAATATTGCAATCAAGAGTGATATTTTGTGTTTGCTTTTTGAAGTGAGGAGAAAGGGTAGCAGAATTTGCCTTCTTGCAATCATTTCACCCACAAAAGTGAATACATCCAGTAAAGTGAAATTTTGCTAGCATAGAAGAAAAAGAAAAGGAGAAGGGGGGATAAGAAAGAGACCAGATTAACATCCTTTAAAATGTGCCTGTTTACTCCTATCGTCTCAGAGCTAACTTTAAATAGGATAAAATGATCCTTTAATCCCCTTTATCTTCTTAAGAGCTGCTGTAAAAGATCTACTTGACATTTGAGAAATGAGAAAAAAAAAAGTAAGTCTCATAATATTCATCAGAAATGGTGGATGGAAAGATTTGAATTTAACAAAACATGACGAGTTGGATCCTCAGCTGGGTATAAATTATGATAACTCCTGCTGAGCGGCACCAGTTCACAGCAGGGCAGGACCAGCCCTCCAGCTGCTTTGCTTGTTGCACACAAGCAAGAGTGTAGTGCAAGGCCCATGGCAGTGGGTTTGGATCCTAATGCAGAGGGTGACATTGGAAATCCATCTGACCCAGTCGTCTTTGCTACACCGGTCAGAGGAGGCTGGGAGACTCGCTTTAGATGCTTAGGAGCCCCTCAGTTGGCACCGAAGTCTCTCTCTGTGCTAGTTGCTGTTTTGCCTTTAAAAATCTGGCGTCTCTTGCTGACTTGTTATCTGCAGCCTCGTTTCCACAACATCTGTTTAGTCTTGAATAAATATGCATTCCAGCTACTTAATGGCTTTCTCTCAATTTTCAACTGAGAAAGAGTAATGAATCATGAATAAGTTATAAGGAGCTACAGCACAGAGACCTCTAAGTTAAGCAATGTATCCTGCAATGTAGTGCCTTGGCTATCTATGCCCGTCCACTGAAACACTGCAAGAAAAGGAAGAGCCTTTCATTTGCTGTTCTCCCATTTGCAGTGAGTAATGAAAGAATGACAACCACTAAAAGCCGAGGGATGTTTGCTCCAGAATGTTGAACTTCCAGTGATGAACTGTTCTACTCAGCCATGCTGGGACTAATGCTTGGAGTGATGTATCTGGACTTCCGTGGGCTCATAATTCACAGCCATGTGTGAGCAATGGTAGAGTTGTTTCAAGGAAAATAGACTTACCTGAACGTGGTGCAAAGAGGCGATATTACTTTGCTTGGCTAAGCGCACACAAACGCTGCATGGCAGCTCGTATTAGGACATCCTTTACTCACATGGTTCTTGTCTGGGTGGGTGAAAGTGCTGAGATGATATAGCACAGGCCTTCAAAATGGGGGTGAGCTGGTGGTCAGGACACAGGAACAGGAATTAAGGTACCAGGAAGGGGATTCATCTGTTCAAAAAAAGTATCTGTTTCAAGCACTCTATATTTAGGTAGTAGACTCTCTTTCACTTGAAAACAACATTACAAACCACAACAGGAGTTTCCCTTCTAATCTAGTTGCGATTTCACTGATAACAGGAAAAGCCTAACATCATCCTAAATACTTTCAATACTGAGTGTTTGTATATCATCTGGTATTTGTTACCTTCTTTGCCAGTAACGAGGTTCCCCAAGTGTTGAACTTCATTTTTTAACATTATGTCCCAAAGAAGTACAGTTCCAGATTACTTTAGAGTTGCTGCTGAATCTGCAAGCAGTCGTTGCGCTTAGGCAAGGACAGGACACCTACCCAGAGATGGGAGAGGGGGTGTGCGAAGGGAAGCTTTTCTGCGGAGCATTGGGAACATGAATGAGCTGGCTAAATTCCAAGGAAGGTTGTTCGAGTCAACTCCACTAAATACCACCTAGGATTGTGGCATTGGTGCAATAGTTGAAATGGACACATAAAAGCCTTTGTATGAGAACAAAAAACTTCCCAGCGCAGCAGCTCTCTCTCCCTGCTGCCTGTGTGCAGAGAGCA
The DNA here is from genome assembly GCF_000690535.1 of Cariama cristata. Taxonomy (NCBI): domain Eukaryota; kingdom Metazoa; phylum Chordata; class Aves; order Cariamiformes; family Cariamidae; genus Cariama; species Cariama cristata. Next base: position 92,559 of record NW_009614729.1, read on the forward strand.
CATTTGAAGTGCCGGTATGGCCTCCTTGATGTATGCATGCCCCACCTCATCTCACCCGCTACCAACTGGCATTTCTTTGGTTTGGAGGTGCTAGAAGTGCAATTCTAAAAAACCCCTCTTCCCTTACATCTCACTCTATTCGGTTTCTGTAGTGATCCCACAATACTTCAATTTAGATATATGTTTGTACAGTGCCCAGATAACTAATCCTAGTAATGCTCTACCTCCATAAGAATTAATCACTGAAAAAAACCTGTAAAAATGGTGTTGAAGTTATCCTTGTCTAATAATGGAGAAGCAAGACACAGAGAGATTAAAAACTGGGCAGAAGGCATGCAGCCCAGCAAGCCCAGTGGTTTAACCCCAAAGCTATGCTTCCAGCTGTTTAATTATGGTTACTTGCAGATTGGGAATTTCAAAGGTAGCTATTAGGACACTAGAATGGGTTAACCAGAGGCTTTACAATAGTTCATAGGTGTGTAGCTCTCTTAAGGACATGCTAGACCCGAAGGCATGGAAATAGAAATGTTCTGTGTAGCCACATCTCTACCCACTCTACACAGCCAAATGCATGAGGACGTCTTAAATTGATTACTGATAATAGTTTATTTTCACAGGGATAGTGCTCAACCTGGACTGATATACCCTTGCAAGAGGCATGAAACATTTCTGAATAAGTCAGGTATTTCTGTACTGCATGGCTACTACTCTCTGAGTGCAGAAGAGATATAACCTTAGGCTCTTTTGAAAATCCCAGCCTAAACTTCTCATTATCCTGGACTTCCGAGTCTTTCACTCTGTCCAGCCTCTGACTTTCCCTAAAATAAACCAGAAGCCCAGCTAATTATAGGGTGAATGCAGATCTCCTTCCAGAAAAGGGGATCGATTCTGTAGGGGAGATAGGCACTTCATTATCTCAGCAGATCCCTGTCCTTTATGGCAGCGGTCCTCATGAGGACATAGTTCAGCAGTACGCACTTCAGGAGCTTTCTAATCCTCTAATTGATTGCAAGTGGGAATAGCCTTTCTTGATCAGCATTTTGCACAAAAGGAAACAGATCATAGCCGAGAACCTTGAAAAAACTGGAGAAACTGCCTCCGAACAGCTTGTTTAAGGAAAAAAAAGGTTGTCACCAAAATGAAATGGGATTTTTACACTTTAAAGACAGTGCCACAGAGTTCTTTTGGCTGGTCCCCTTTCTCCTAACATAAACTGATGGAGTCTTATCTTTAGATAAACTACTCTCTGAAGCAGTGTTTATTGCTCAATTCCTTTTGCTATTCTGCACTGGAGTGATTATGGATTGATGGGAGCAGAGGCAATGTGGGGCTTTAACCCTAAAGGAGACAGATAACTAGCAAATACTCTTCAAAATCATCAAAAAAAATGCCTTAAATGTGAAATGTGATGTTCTGTAGTTGATGACGGGAAGTTATCATGGGAATACAAAAAGGCAATGGGAATTCAGAAACTTGAGCACAAATTCAAGTGGTCTCAGAATTCTATCATAAATGACTTGTACTTTTATTTTAATTCCTGTCAGGAGGAGCATAACGGTTTCAGCTACTCGGCTGAAGATGGGAAACAACGCCCAGCTATTCAGGCAATCAAAGGCATGTCACAAATAGCATACAATCAATGTAAGCTGTTCATGAACAACCTTCAGGCAAAAAAATTGCCTTTCCTAAGACTTCTGTGAAATACTTTCCAGATGATAAATATCCTTGAAGAAAACCTCTGTGGTGAAATCACAAGGGATTAGTTAACTGCAGAAGGAATCCCACAGTAGACTGGGGGGAACTTGAGGCAATCCCAGCTGGATGCCTGGAAGATGCTAGGCCTTGGAAAAAGCCTAAAGATGGGCCAGTGGTGCAATTGTCCATCATCTGTACTAGGTTGAGAGGGCAATACAGAAATGCAAGAAACACCAACCAGGTCCTGAACTTGGCCTTTGCTTTTGTAAATGCTGAGACATCAGGAGACTGAACTGGAATCCCTCAGTACTGATGATAAGCCCTCCCAATAGAAGAGGCCCCAAAAGCAGGAGTCCCACGGAGGAAACCAGAGGTGTTTCTGGATGGGTTGGGAATAGAGTGTCTTAAAGCACTGACTTGCACCTCTGAAGTGCTGGAAAGCCACAACTGCTTGCTCTGTATCACGAACCATAGGGGAGAGTAGCCATGGGGTTCAATCACCACGTTTTAGGGACATGGTATTTTGTCTGATAGTTGACCAATGCTTCATGCTCCGTTCCCCTCCAAAACACCATCAACGTGGAGCTGACCTCTTCGCAGGCCAGTCTTTTCCACCCAGCCTTGTGATCATCGTGAAACTGTTACCATGGCGACTGTATTTTTGGTACCTCCACATTATTCATGCCAGGGGCCATAATGTGATACATACTGTATTTGTAATAAGCAGCAGACAGACGTCTGAAAGCACCCTACTGAGCCAGGATTGACACATTCTGCCACTTCAAGGTCAAAATGGGATCTGATGACCTAGATGCCACCTTGAGCAGATTTAAATATTAAGATGTAATGATGCCAAATGGGAGAAATGCATTTAGTTTAGACATATTTTCCCTTGGGAGAAGCTGAAAAGTCTCACTAAGCATCAGTTTATATTCAGGAAGATCTTGTTCTGGCACTTAAATACATATATATTATTTTTACAGGCAACTGTGGAGGAGCTCTATTACCATTTGCATCCTGTCTGAAAAATAATAATTATAATTATAATAAAAACATCTTGATTCCATTATGCAGGGGAAAAAAGAAAGTGGAGAGTCCCTTTCAAATCCAGTCTTTCTGCCTGTGGGTGCTTCTTCAACACAGTATTTGAGATGACTGACTGAGCTGCCTGTTTAGCAGCAGGACTCCGCTGGGTTTCATGGCTCTCCTGCTCCGGTATGAGGCATTTTCCTTTCTCACTAGGCATCATGAGATTTTTGTGAATTGAAGAAATCTCATTATTTTGCTTTTGCTGGGGTCTCAGGTTAGGAAGGAGAATTGTTAAAGCCAATAATATGCTTGAATCTTGTTGATGCAGAGTATATTTGACTATCCGTTTGGTATCTCTCCACTCCGTTACCACTGTGTTTCCACTTGCCCAGCTGTGGCAGGGCTTCCCGCATTTTCCAGCTCAGCTTGTGCTTTGGTGGAAGTCCTACAAGTACAGATGGCTTCTAGCTACGGATCTGAATGACCTGCCTTTTTTGCCTGAATGAGCTGGTTGGGTGCCTGCTCTCTTCTCTTCCCTGCTCAGCCATCCCAAAGTGCAGCAGCTCAGCAGATGAGGGGAACAAATCCTACCTGCCAGAAAACAGAATTGCCATGCCTGTAGGGATGGGATTTTGTCAGGGACTCAGCTGACCCGTTTTCCCAAGTCCCCCGATAGCCTGAGAAAGCTCTGTGCCGATCCCGCAGGGGCCAAGCCCATGGGTCTCCATCCAGCCCTGCCTTGCCCGTGGGTCTCCATCCAGCCCTGCTTTGTCCCTGCTCCCTCTGGCACCTTCCCAGCTCACTCCTGCTGAATTAAGGATACTGGTGCTGATGTCAAAGGCAGATGTTACAACGCAATGAGCTAGATTGTATCTTGGTGCAAGAGCCGAGCAGGGAGGAGAAATACTAATACTGAAAGGCCGCCATGCTGGAGCCAGGATGCTCAGCATTGGGAAGCTGCTGCCTATCTGACAGTCCCGCTGTTTCAGTCCCTTCCTGGAGGCAGCAGGGGAGAGATGAAATAATCCTCTTATTCAGGAGACGTCAAGCTAAAAAGAATGACCCATCGGGTTACTCAGTTCAGTTCTGTGCTGCAGCATGTCAGATACCTGTGACAGCCTTGTCTCACGTCGGCAGTGGGCTATGCAGCCCTCAGGGTGACAGCAAAAGCAGACGAGCGCAGGCAAGTATAAGAGCTGGGGATGCCAGTGCCGTTGGCAAGAAAAGAAGATCCGGAATTGCAAATATTTAGGCTCATGAGCAATTTCTGTATTTATCTTGTCTCCCAGGGAGAAAGTTACTCATGCGCTTGAGCATCTGCAAGTCTAAATCCACAGGACAGTTTAGAGACTGCTGTTCATTATTATTTCACACACATTTTTACACAGTTCTTTGAAACAGTAAAAAATACGTGATGAAGGTGGGGTTTTCATTTCTCCAGGAAAATGTTATATCTCTGGGTAGAGGCCAGCTGCTGAACTATTGCTTTCCCACATAAGAATGAAAAGTGCCACAAGTCACATTCTAGGGAAGGGCTGGGATTAACAGCAGGGCTCCTGGGGACTTCTTCAGTAGGGTATCCCCATCCATCGGGAAGTGCGGGAATGACTCTGTGCATTATGGTGCTGTGTTTGAAGCCTCCAGCCCTTATTCTTTAGAACATTTTCAAAGTTGAGGTCTTAGTAGAAACCCCCCTTAGTGAGTCAAATATTTCAAGTCAGTCCTAGTTGGTCTGGGTATTTGGTAATTTTCTGTATATTTTCCAAGCACACTTATTTCAGTGAAACCATGATTGTAAAAATAGCATCATGGTGCTATTTTCTGCTCTTTGCCCATGAGTGTCTGGAATTAACACTACTTGATTTATAGTCATAAACAGATCTTTCTGTCTGGGGTTTTTTAGTTTGAGGTTTTTTTTTTTCTTGGTAACTTTGAGAGGAAGAAAAAACCCGAACAATCCATCATCTGTTCTTCTTCATTCATCACAAACCAAACAGCTAATTAAGTTCTGATTCCAGACTCTTTAGCATGGCAATGATGTCTTTAAGCACAACACTGACAGTTGGAATATTAGATCCCTGAACTGGAGCTTCAGTTCTGCTGGGTGACATTTGGGGAAGTCTTTAGTCCTGTAAATGGAGAAGATTTGTATCTTAGCTATTGAGAGGTTAAATAAAATGGAAACTTGAAAATTTTATTTTTAAGGACGTAACCCCAATTTTGTAGTTTCTGGGTGAGCTTTTCAACTGCAGCAGTTTTGAACTCAGCACAGTTGGTAAACAAAGTGTACAAAATCCCCCTTAGCCATATTCTGCAATTTGACACAAAACAGGCAAAGAAAGGAAGAACCAAATATAATTCTCCTTGTGAGGCAGATGTGGGAAGAATTATTCTGCTCTTTCACTTAATGATTTATTTGACTGGAACACCTTCTCCAGGTGAATAATTTTTTCCTGACATGTCAGTAGAGCTGACCTAGATGAATTTAAAATATTTGCAGAAATTTGCTCCTCCTTACACATCATGTTTGTGCTTGGCTCCAGTCTAGAGGTTGTTTTCAGTGGTGTGCAATATGGGTTTAATTTGACTCCTGTTGATGAAATTTTCTGTTGGATTACTGAGAGTTTTCAAAAGTGTCACCCCTGGGAGACAACTTGGTGTCCTGAAAGCTGATGGCTAAAAGCCTGTTGTTCAAAAATGAGAAATTTATGCCAAGTTTCAGAAGGTTACCCCCCTCACACCCTTTTAGTTCCCCTTTTCCTCCAAAAAACTGAAATCAATCAACACGCAAAAAGGTGAATCACTGCAAATTAGGTACTGGTGTTTGCATGGAAGGTCTTTGAGGAGAGGAAGCAAAGCAGAATCAGGAAACTTTATTCCCAACCTCTAAGCTCATGACATTCTCAGTAGAATAAAAGGATGACCCGAACGGACACGCACAGTTGCTCTACAGAATATGAAGGATAAGCGAGGGGTGGTGCAGAGATACTCCTTGGATGAGGACTTACTATTCCAGGGTAATCAAATTAAACCTTGTAATAGCTCACTGAAGCTGGGAGATGAGGGCAAAACATGCATCAGGGCGTGGAGGTTAACACCTAGTGCAGAGGCAGAAATGTCACTGGGTTCTTCTCTATCTGATCCTACTTCTCAGTGCACAAGAGCACACGTGCCCTGCACACGTGTGAGGGAAAGCCCAGTAAATGTTTCAAAGACGAGTGGTTTTGGTTCAGCTTTTGTCTGAAAATGCAAGAAAGTTGTTTTAATTGAAGCCATTCTCTTAACGCTGTGCAGTGTTGTGGAAAACAGAGCAGGGAAGAGGGGAGGGGAACTTGGGTGAAGCAGACGTTGCATCACCTCTGACAACTTGATCGCGTACTCTCCAATGGCTGCTCATAATTACGGTGGGTGATTATTTCACTTCAATAGCTGTCTGTGTTTGAACACTTGGCGTGTTGTGTTACCGAGGCAGTTTGAATGCTTCCATTCATTTTATAAAAAGCTTCTGTGATGTTTCTCAATTATTCATGATACAGGTTTCTTCCATCCGAAATACCTACGTGACTCCTCAACGCTTTATTAAGGGAGGGTTATCACAGTGCGCTGCTCGCTGTGAGGGCACAGAGGGAGGTGCGATAGCTCCTGTAATGTGAGAGGGGGAACAAAGTTTCTGGGTTGACCTTTATTGCAACTTTTTTGAGAAGCAGAAGGTAGACTGGAAGTGTTGTGAAGATGAGCCCTTACGTCCCATGAGAGGAAGAAGAAACCAGGAAGGGACCTTACCCAGCTGTACCACATGGATCTTATTTACCACAAAGTCCTTGGATTACCTGGTGGTGTTAAAAATGGCACTGTCAAAATGATTAGACTGATAGTGAGATAGCAAGACAGATAAAGATTTGGGGGAATATGTGAATGTTGTTAATTTCATACCAAAAGAGATTTTGAAATGCTAATAAATATACAGAAACATCATCCAGGCATGATGATCTCATGATGAGATGAGAATCATTTCAGATAAAAATGTTCTCTATCCAGTGTACGACTATTGCTACAGGGTGCAAAAAGCAAGATACAAAAGTGAGAAGACAAAAAAGCATGGATACATCAAAATACAAGAAATTGTATTGCACGCAAAGAGAATGAATGGCATTAAGATGTATAAATCATGGTCCTTTGCACAGTTAGTGGAGCATGGTGAGACTGGAAGAAAATGTCTTTGAAAAGAGGAACTGAGATCTCAGGATTCCTACAGCCCCTTCTTCCCTGGCAGTGTCCTGGGCCACGCATAGAAACCAGAACGGGCAAATTAGCAGTGAATTCTGGTAAGGGACAGTTCCCTGGGAGTCTGTAGGAGTTTCCCCTAAACACTGATTTTGGTACAATCTGCAGAGCAGAACCTCAGTGTCATTTCCCCACATCGCAGCCGGTCCTTTCCTGTGCTTCTGAATCTGTATTTAAAGGGAGTGAGCAACTGAAATCACTCTAATTCAGCAGGGTGACTTATAAATTACAGATTAATCCAACTTAGCACCTCAAACCAAGGTAGCTGGGACCTCAGAAATATGAGTGAATGCTCTTACATTACAGTGAAATGCTTCAGTTTCACCAAATTGACATTTAGGAAAGAAAAAATATTTTATCATAGGAGTTGGAAGATGCAAATAAGCGTCTGGGGCGTTTTTTGGAAAGCATTGAAGCAAGTTGAGGACTAACTTCTCTTTTTAAAAATCTCATCTGGTTCCTAGCTACATCTTTCATTGCCTTTGAAATTGGGTCCTTTATTAACGAGAGTTAAATTACATAATACTGAAGAGAGAATTTAAAATAATTACTTCCTAACCCCTTTTGCAAAGCCCTGAAGCACAAGGCTTTATTACCCTTATCTTAACTTTCTTAACTACTAATGTTTTAGTAGTTAGAAAATTATCCTTTCCCTTTTGAAAATCCAGCTGCAGTTATTTTTTCCACATTTTTATTAGCCCTCCGTATATTGATAATAATCGCACCATATTGAGGTGTTTCAAGAGAAGACATTAAGGCCAATCAAGTGAATAATTCAACATTTTAAAAATTGTCTGAACACAAATTTACACAATAGCCTGTGACAAAAGAATCTTTAGGGGACGATCAAATAAATAACACCCATTTTTCAAGAACACTGCAACACTATCAAAAGAATAATACAGAGCTCTATTTTAATGGTAAGCTATTATTATTCATGTATGTTGGCAATTTTAAGAGCTCGGAAGCTGTGCTCTGCAAAGTTCTTATATGCTGCTTTGGGAAGCGGCAGTTACTACCAGCAGAGATCCCAGTTTGGATATCTCAGTCACGTTAACCTACTGTGCCTCTGAAGGCAGCTTCCTTAAGCCCTGCACCTTACTTTTTCCATTTATATGACAAAAAATATATTACTATTTTTTTATAATATGGCTAGAGGGCACATGTAAGAGTAAAATGTGAGTATACGCATCCCACATTTTGTTGACCTGGGTGTGTATGCATTCCCTGGAAAGCATTTCCCTCTTGTGCTTTCTACTACAATATTTTTCTGGGAGTTAGTGTAGAAGATGAGAAACCCACAGAAAGCTATAGCTTAGCTGGTACTGTGATTTCATAGGAAAAGATTTTAGCTAAGTTTAAGTTTGGATTTTCCAGACAGTGCTTTTGGAGTACCCTGGATTTGCTGGGCTTTCAGCTGCATCTCAGTAGCCTTTCCTTCAGAATCCAGAAGGTAAAATGTCTCCATGCAACAGCAAAAACTATTCAACTGTAAAAATAATTTCTGACCTCTCACCACCTGAAGCTTGCCAGCTGAAACCTCTGATTTACCTGTGAGAGGATTCACCTGCACAGCCCTCCGTGATCCACTCTGTGAAGAGGCAGAGCCTCCTTCAAGTAAGGAGGAGAGCAGGATAGGACCTTCCCATCAACAGGTTGGAAGCCTCACCAGCCTGGCTGAGCCACCCCTGCTCAGCCACATCCCTCAGCTGCCGGGGTAGGTGCTTGCTCGGTGCAGTCTCTTTCTTTACCTGCTTTTTCTTAAATTTCCTTTGTAGGGCTCAATAATGGTAAGTGGCTGGAGGCTTGATTTCTCCGTGCTTTAAGTAAGAGCCTTTTTTTTTTTTTTTTTTTTTCCTGATAAAAGCACTTTTAAAAATTTTTTCTGATAAATAATGCTTTAAAGTCTGGAAGGTGAGTGAGCTACCTGTCTAGGACGGTGGTTATGCAGGGCTGTTCCCAGTGTGTGCGTTCGTACTGGTGTTGAAGCCTGGGCTGTTAAAGGCAAGGAAGCAAGTGCGTGCAGCTTGTATCTCTAAATCCACAGAGCCTCCACACCTGGATTTTGGAGTTTAGAAACTTGATGACCTCAGCACCATTTTCTCATCCCTCCAGTTCTTTAAGATCCACCCTGAAATGTGTCCTGGCGTGACTGGGAGCTGCTGGGTGGGTGCAGCCCTCCCAGACAAGCCTGTAGCTTGTTCTACTCTCATCACAACAGTCCTTTACGGCTCCATTTTCTGAGGTTTTTCTGTGAAAAGCAGTTTAGTTTGACGTTGTTCAGTCAAGGCATTACTTCTGTATCAAGGATTGCAAGCATCTGGCTGAGTTACAGAAAAGAAAGTGGAGCTTTAGGAGCTCTGTCAAACATCCTGATGTTATTTGCTCCCCGCCACTGACTCAAACCCAGAGCTAAACTGAGTGGGTGGGAAAGTTGCAGAACAAACATTATCCCATGCAGAGGAGAATTGCCAGTGGGGTTTGTTAGCCAATGGCACCAAATTAAGAGTTTAAAATCTCTTTTCATAAACAGTTTCTTCAAATGACTGGCTTGTTACATCTGCATAGCGTTTGCCCTGTTGGATAGCATTCACACTTTTGAGTTGAAACTGGCTGCATTTGCAAATACTTTTCTTTAGTTGCAAGATGGTTATTACCACTGCCAGGGTTGTATCAAATGCTGAACAACGCTTGGGTTATCAAACAATACTGCCTACATCTTAAAACATCCAACTTTGTCTTTCTGCGAAAAGGAAGTATTTGGAGTTACAGAGTTACGAAGCGTGAGAGATGTCAGATGGGTACTGGGCAGATGCTGCGTTGCAGAGGCTGCTGCAGCAATGGGTGCAGTCACCTGAGGGCCCAGAGAGAGCCCACTGAAGGTCAGAAACCTGCTGTGCCAGGAGTGCTGCAGCATGTCCTGAGAGCCAGGTGAAATGCCAATACCTGCTTGGGACTGGAGGCACAGACAAAGGGAAGTGCCAGACCTCAGTGCCAGGTGAGGGCTGAGGGCTGTACAGCCTCATGTCCTCCCCGTTAGGCAGATCTGCTCCTCTCCAGCCCCCCCAGTTCACCATATCCCCTTTTGTCCCCTCCACTGTCAAACCCAGGGGCATGGGAAGAGCTGAGGGTGGGATGGACCGTAACAGTGTCTTTTTGTTACTGCTGTAACAGTAACTCTTTTCCTTGCTGTGTAGTTCTTCATGCTATTGATTTATTCCTTCAAGATTTAGCTTCCATTTGCTGGAATTATTTTATTATTACTATCCAAGAGTTTGGGGCAGTAAAGAACCGTCTGTATCATCTGTCTCTTCTGAGGCTACCTTTGGTACTCCCTTGCCTCATTTTTCAGAAGACAGTGGGTGTCACAAGTCTCTGCATTTGGAACTTGTTACCTGGCTCCCTCTGCCCCTCGTTCTTTAAGATGCATAGTCTCTGGTGATAAAAACCCATTAAAGCCTGCATGAACATTGGCTTTGTTATTTATTACTCTCTCCTAAAAAATATCCTGAGATTTGGCTGCCCTTCTTGCCACTACTTAGCTTTCTCTCTCTCACTCTGAGTGGCTGGGATGCTACTTTTTGCCTCTTGTCTCCTAAGCCAAACTTTAGCACGGGCTATAAAATGATGTTTTGATGGGAAGAGCAGAGGTGACAGGAAACCGTGGTACCTTGGGCTTGATTTAAAGAAGGGGTAGGCAACGATAGCTGTGAGAAGTGGGTTGATGTTAATTGTTTTATCAAATGATAAAGAGTCTGGCTGCTCTGTTAGTGAGGCTAAGCACCTGGGGTCTGGTGTGCTAGGCACTGTACAAATCAGATGCAGAAATACCCCCATTTCTGAAGAGCTAGCCTTATAATGAGATGACAGATAAATGAGCTAATTTGTATGTGCTTGTACTCAAAGAGATAATAGAGCCAGCAAGACCCCACGGCTTCTGAGCCATGGGTGAGAGCCAGAGGCACCAAATAGCAGTACTTCTCCTGAGTATATCCTAGGGCTGCTCTTTGCCCCACAGGTATCTTATGATACAAAGCAGCAGATTTTTCCAACTGTTCATCAGTTAAGTATGTGAAGGTGGCTTTAGGTCAGCTGTTGGCATTCTGGACCCTGTTGGCTTCATGGAGACCAGTGCTGCAAGAGGGGATCTCATGTATTTAACATAAAGCTCGTCTTGTCTTTGGGAACCTTCTTGAGTCAGCACAGCCTGGAGAGGTGGAGGGAGTTGTTAAAGCACCTACGCGGTTTCTAGTTTTCAGGGCCTTGCTCCTGCAGACAGTTCCGAGGAGCTGAGCCCTGTTCCTCTGAAATGCCTGGGAAACCCTCTGGGTCTGGGTGCTCAGACAAGAGGATCAGGGCCACGGCAGATGTGGAGGTGAGGGGGGGTGGAGGGGAGGGTGTAGGATCTGCCCATCAGAACTGCAACCCGAGAAAAATAGAATGGGATGGTTTTATGAAGATGGCTGAATTAATCAAATCAATAGTTTTAAGCACTTAATACCTAAAGTGGTTTGAGTGTTGGTTATAAAAGCCTGTGTAAACAATATATAAATACTTGGTAATTGACAGCTCATTCTGGGAAAATACATCTCCTGTAAGTTTTGTGTGTATATACTGCTTGTTTGTATACATAATCATAATTTATGTCTTTACAGAGTGTTCAGGTATTAATCAACTGCAACAATAATACACTGCGTTAGTGCTGAGTGCATCTCTGGTAGCACCATCTGCTTGGATAGAGGAAAACCCTGGCTAAGGAGCTGGCAAAGAACTGTTGTGTGATTTAGCAGAAAATGCTGTTGGAGGCTGAGCTTTGTAACGGTCAGAGCTAACTATTAATTCAAATCTGCACATTTTGTATATACCTTTTATCACCAGATCATCGTGACATCATGGTCTGCACTGAACTGGTGTCTGAAGTGAACTTCAGCCTTTAAACCTAGGCTGGACAGAGAAATACAGTAGAGAGAAAATCTTCCATTGCATGAGGGCTGGCAGACCTCGAGTGCTTTTGTTTTTTAGTCTTTCTGATCCTGAGATCTCCTGTTGTGTGATTCCATACTGATCCCGATGTACTGTATTGTTCTAGGAAGCGAGTACCACAACGTATGTCTATCAGTGCATGTCCAGAGTGAATTTAGAGCAGTTGGGTATTTGTACATGTGCTTGGGCTAAACCAAGTGGTGTCAACACCAGAACCATGGCTGGACTGCAGAAACATGTATTGCTGAAATGAGAGCTCTCTTTCTGGGCACATGGCAGAGTTAGAGCTTTCTCGCTTCTCTTTCCAGTCCCTGACTTAACTCACCAGAAAAGCATTTAAGCCTATGTTTTAAGTTTAGCCGTAAATTTAGAGGGATATTTTCAAAGTCATGAATGGAAGCTAAGCAGCCCTTTAGCTCCGATGGATTTGAGTAGAGCTTGGAAATCTCCTTGATCCCTGGGATTTAACCATGTGCTTGAAGTTTAAGTGCATGCTAAGGCTCTGCTTCCTTTTAGCTCCTTATCCCAGCAGAACAGTTTTCTTAAACATCATTTCGCCGGTTTAGCCAGGCTTCCAGATTCCTCCTCATCCCTGGGGCAGTCCTGGTGTTTTGCTGCTGGAAACTTTACAAGGCAAGATGATGCCGTACCAACCTTTTGCATCCAGCATCTTTGACTGCCTGAAAGGTGTTTGGATTTTTAAAATGTTTATTAAGATAACTAACATAAACCAAGGAGATGAAATGTTTTAAAACCATACCTACTCCAGTGTTATGTCTGCTGGCTGATAAATCAGAATACCCTTATCATCAACTTCCTATGCATTGCAATGGACTTGGCAAAGATTAGCAGAAGATGAAAGCCCTTTATTACCCTCATCTTCAGACTTCCAAATGTTCACACTCAAGGACAATTTCCCACACCTTATCTGGATGGAGACAGCATTGATTTAGCTTACATTAACCTTTTAAGACCTATCAGATTATGCTGGATACATTTCACTTGATAAGAATTTAACTCAAGTTTAGTCTCTGCCGTTTTTCCATGCAGCCAAATCCTATAGTGTCGTATTAATCACGATCAGGCAATCTGCTTCCGAACTTTCAGTGGCGAAGTGTTTTTAATCACAATTTTAGTTCTAAAATTACTGACCAGTCTTCCCAGCCACCTCACTCATTTTAAATCAATTGTTCCCAGGAACATTTAACTTTTTGTTAGAAAGTCTTTGTGCTACGCTGTTTGAAGCCTAAGTTAAGGACATAATTCTCCGACCATCCTACTTATAATGTCCTGTACAACCTTGTTCTCCTTTGTGTCTCACCTAGTTGTCATTTTGTCAAGATCCGTGTCTTGGCTTTCTGTTTGGAGACCGGGGAAGAATTTTGTAAGATGAAGTCTTGTGGTAGGTAGGTGACTTCTTTACACAAAACCTGATCTGGGCCTGCAGATGGACAAAGAAAGCCTGTGGTATTTTATACCCAGATGTCTAGTATATGGTAAGAAACCTCAAACAGGAGTTGTCCTGTTGAGGTCATTTCACAAGTGCAATGCCAAGTGGTAGCTACCACAAGAAGCATAAACAAGCAGCTAATGGGCTCAGCCCAACCGCAGAGTCATGGAGATGGCCAGTGGGCAAACCCTCCGTGAGGGATGCTGTTTGCAGAGCCTCAGCTTGCTAAGAGAAACATCCTTACCAGTGTCCGTGAACTCGGAGTTCCCATCAAAGAGGAACTGCTTAGGAAGGAAAACAGTTGCAGTTTAGTACCAAACCTGAGGCTTCTGCACAGCTTGAGTACCCGCTTTATCGTGCTTGTTTACCATGGATGACCCTACCTGGGGATCTGCTGTGCGCAGTGATGATATGCAGCAGATAACTGTGTCATTATGTTAATAAGGTACGAAACCTCTGGCCCAAAACTCACAGTTAGGTCCAGTACTTGTTAAAACAACATATTTAAAACATGGTTTGGTTAACCCCATGCAGCGTTGTCCGCTCCTGCTGCTACTCCTCTCCTTGACTTAATCAAACCCTGTCAAGAGAGATCTGGACTCAGTGAGATTATCAAACTCCAGGGAGTAACATTGCGTGACATCTTGTGACATGTATATTACAAGGCTTCTGGAAGGAAGCTGGCATCACCTGGGAGAGGAAATGCTTTTCATACCCCTGGGAACTAATTATGTCAGTTCAGCTGGAAGCAGAGTTTTTGCACCACACCGTTTTGTCCTTTTCAGTATTTTGTGATTTGATTGATTGCCTATTCTGCTCCTTTCGCACAGATTAGTGAGGCTGTAAACGGAGAGAAAACAGAAGAGGCAGCCCCATAAAAACAACCAAATACTGAAGAGATCAAAGTAGCACAGCACAGGAACATAACTATAAGTCACTGACTGCAGGTGGCATTAAAGATGTGGAGGGCTTGTTCTCATGGAGATTGTAATAAGAATAGTAAATGGCACAGAACTAATCTTGGCTCAAGATAAAATATTTTCAGTGACTATGGAAAAAACAATGGGAGTGGGTTGAGAGGGAGAATAGAACATAAATATTCCTGAGAAAGAGGATAAATAATTTTCCTTCAAATAATCTTAATAACTTCTTATAGACATTTCCTTTTAATATAAATTTGCTGTATTTCCTAAGAGTCTTTGGTGGGAGGTGAAACAGGGTTTAAATCTATAATGGTAGTTAATACACTGGGATGCGTTGTCTCGCCCTGATATGAAATGGTATAGCACAGCTGAGACCTTTCTTCCCCAAAGGGCGAGTAGCTTTTACTCCTCAGAAGGTGAGTGTCCTGTCCCATCTGAGTATTGGAAACAGTCCCTGGACGTGGACCTTGGAGCTGTGCCCTTCAGCTGTGCCCAGGCATTGCCCCAAGTACGGTGAGCTGCTGCCTTGGGCTGAAACCACTCCAGGGAGTTCATCCTCAGTTAACCCTCTTGAATGTTTCTATGGCAATACTTAGCTGATGACCTCTTTAGTGGAGTGGTAGATAACTAGTAAGGGAGAGATCTGTTTCAGACTTTAGCTGGCGTTTTTCACGCAGATATGGCACCATCTCAGGGGTGGAACAGGGATGTTCTCTTGCTGATGGTGCTGCCGTCGCAGGCAGACATGCTGGTATGTGCCTTGTGTTTCTAAACAAAAGCATATTAGTCGAACATGAAACTATATTCGTGTCTAGACATTCTCTTGGAAGACTGACCAGTAAAGATTTTGAAGAAACGAAAGCTTAGGGGTAAGCTGTCTCTGCTGTTAAGAGTCAGTGGAACAGACTGAGCGCTGCTCCTCTGTGCCAGCGCAAAGGCAAGTTGCTGAGCTTCAGATATCACGGGAGGAAGCCAGCTGGGTGTTTTGCACTGTCATGGAAGCACTTGGGTTATCTGTTCTGTTAGCTGAGACTGGTGACTCTTTACTGCAGAATATAACTTATCAAACAGCTTGAACTAGTTTTAGAAGGGGACATTTCACCACAGCTTGCTGAAAGCAGGCACTGATCTCTAATACAGAAATTAGAAATTGTTGTAAAACTTCCTATCAGGTCAGTTTGCACTTGACCTTTTTTCAGCCGCAATTAATGCTGAGACTTAAACTATTTACCTACCCAGACTGGCCCTTCTGCCTCAAAAACTTCGTGCAAGGGCAAATCTAAACCTTTGTTTCTAAAATTTCAATAAAGTAAGAGAAGATGAACCAGAATGTACTAATCCTTGACTACTAAATTTATGAACTTGCTAGTATTAACCTTTTGTTTTATTGCCTTTATGGCCTTGCTATAAAATACAGCCGTAGTAAAATATCTGCATATTTGAACTGTGCTGCCTGGAATGGTTTGATTCCTGAAGATGACGAGCCCTTCCTCCTGCTGTGAGATGCCCCAAGGGAGTTGGGGGACGACGACAGTGGTTTCTGTGTAGTCAGACACGCCTACCACCAATATAAATGAGAAAGGTGATGGCAGATTTCTATGACTCAAACTCATTGCTTTGCATGATCCACGAGGGCTTGGCTGGGCTATATGCAGTTGGGGTATGTTCTCTGTGCCATCGGCTGCACGTAGATGGAGTAGGCTATAAGTGGTCTAAAGGCTGTGAGAGGTAACTGCTGAGACCTCATGGGATGAAGGAGGGAAGAGGACTTACAAATCATGCATTTCGGCAAGGTCTCGGTGTGTTTCTATGCTAACATGTCTGAAGCCAAAGAGAGATGTA